>NC_135219.1:5958888-6213888 GCF_052324685.1 Brachyhypopomus gauderio
ATTTTCTATATTGTGTGTGTGTGTGTGTGTGTGTGTGTGTGTGTGTGTGTGTGTGTGTGTGTGTGTCTCACTGAGTAGCAATACCATCAGTTAAGGATTAAGATTCTGGGAGACTGTTACTATTGTATCTGTGGCCTGCCAGATTACCGGGACGACCACGCAGCCTGTTCCATTATGATGGGCCTGGCTATGGTGAAAGCCATCTCGTAAGCACACACACACACACACACACACACACACACACACACACACACAAACACACACTCATCTCGTACATATATATACAAACACACAAAAATACACATGTATACAGACTCATTTTGTAATTATATATGCACACACGTACATACAAATCACATATTTAGAACCAAATCATAAATACATACGCAGAAAAACACCTACACAAACTAATTCCGACATAACATCACACACATATATACTAACACACACATACACACTATGTCTCTTTTATGAATATGAGTATGCAAACTAAAGATTATTAAGTTAAATATTTTTTCAGGCATGATCATTCCCAAAAAACAGGAAAAATGTCTCAGTTGTTAGTTATTCTACTAGCAGGTGGAGTGGGTGTGGTGAGTGGGTGTGGTAAGTAGGGTATTGTGGGTGGTAGTTCGGGCAGGTGAACCACACCTCACCTGTGCACAGGTATGTCCGAGAGAAGACTAAGACCGGGGTGGACATGCGTGTGGGCGTGCACACAGGCACAGTGCTGGGCGGAGTTCTGGGACAGAAACGCTGGCAGTTTGATGTGTGGTCAACTGATGTTACTGTGGCCAACAAGATGGAGTCTGGAGGCATCCCAGGGTGAACATGGATACACACACACACACCACATGGGCACACACACACACACACACCACACACGGGCACACACACACACACCACACACGGGCACACACATACACACACACACACACACACACACATTTATTAGGCTACAGATTCTTAACAAAGGAGTGGTAGGGTTAAAGTATTAAGGCAGCGAGGCAGGAACCTAATGGCATTTCAGATTGATTGAGACGCTGTACTGTATATCAATCTAAAATAAATACCACATCAGATAATGGAAGTGTTAGATACAGCAAAAGGTGTAAATGTAGTGAAAGGTGTAGATACAATGGAAAGTGTAGATGAATTGGAAAGTTAGATACAGTGTAGATACAGTGAAAGGTGTAAATGTAAAGGAAGGTGTAGATACAGTAGAAGGTGTAGGTACAGTAAAAAGTATACAGTGGAAGGCTTAGATACAGTGGAAGGTGTAGATACAGTGGAAGGTGTAGATGCAGTGGAAGGCTTAGATACAGTGGAAGGTGTAGATACATTAGAAGGTGTAGATGCAGTGGAAGGCTTAGATACAGTGGAAGGTGTAGATACAGTAGAAGGTGTGGATGTAGTGGAAGTTGTAGATGCTTAAGCATCCTAACTTTTTGCATTAGGTTCCTGGACCTTAAACCTGGTGTTTCCTTAAACCTGGTGTTTGACTAATCCGCAACACTGCATATTGTGTTAAGACTAGGCTTAGGCCAAATCAGGGATCTGGGAAACTGGATCTTTATGTATAGTAAGATATAGTATGCTGGGTGTGTATTCATATGTGTCTATGTGTGTAGGCGCGTACATATCTCCCAGACAACAATGGAGTGTTTGAATGGAGAATTTGAGCTGGAACCAGGGAATGGCGGAGAACGGTGTGACTATCTGTTGGAGAAAGGCATCGACACCTATCTGGTGCTCGTACCCAAGGAAGTCAGCAATGGAGTCGTGAGTATCAGCACATGGCACCAGTGATGCACTCACATTCTCTCTGTGTTTCTCCCTCACACCTCTATGACAGCAAATCAGACAGTAGTGAGGTAAAGCTGAAGGGAACATTCCTCTGTACTCTGGGTGTGGCTACAAGATCTCATTGATGTCACAGCCTTCTGGAGTGACGTATCTACCATGGCATGCTCCCCCTTCAATGTCACCGCAAGCTTCCTCCATCACCTGGAGAAGGAATATGCGATTGTGGGGTTGGCAAACACCTTCATGATGAAGAGAACTCAATAGGACTGAGGAATGGAGAATATGGTGGAGGTGAAGCACAACAAATTGTGGATCTTCAGTTTTGTACTTGAGCAGCCCAGTGGAAACTTATATTGTTCCAGATGACAAATCTGGACTGTTCTGGTTCATCCCACTGATGGAAAATTAGTATGTTGTGCTCTGTGTTGAGTAAGGTGATGATGCTGGCAGGGTTGTAGGGGCCAACAGTGGCATGATGATGAACACCATCATTCTGGAAAATGGCTGCACGCATTATGATGTTGCCAACATGCTGCCCAACTCTGACAATGGCACTGTCAATTTTAGTTATATAGTGCTTTTTACAACACGTCAAGTGGCAAGGACAACTCCCTAGGTGGAGATTTGGAAGAAACCTTGGGAGGACCAAATCTCAAAAGGGAACCCATCCTCCATTGGGTATGCCTCCAATGTGGACTCCTCAGGTAGGAGTTCGCATCGGCGTGTCCGCTGGGGTTATCTGTGCATCCGCTGGCAGCATTGGCACATTCATCCACGGCATTGGCACATCCACTGACAAGCCAGACTGTTTTCTGGGTGCTTTTATGGAATTGTCTTTATAGAAGCATGTAACCACGATACAAAATCCAGGTTAAATATGTAAACATTAAATTGAACAGCTTGTGGTCAGTAATCATTTCATTGACAAATAGTGTTTTAGATGACAATCATCTCATATTTAGCAATCCTAATTTCATATTAAAATGATTCTTAGCGGTAATACTATTACGTTTATCGTTAATTCAATTTTGTATGCAAAACTTGCGAAACATGAGGAACAGACAGTTTCAATCAAGTGAAACCTATGGGACATTTTCTTGCAGCTCGCAGACAGTTACTTCAGACTGTTCGTCTGCTTTAACTATGGCTAACTATGTTTAACTATGGCTGCTGGTGTCTTAAGAGGGGTTACTGTATTCACGTGACAGCTGTAAATCTCCTATAACCAGAGCTCTTTTAACAGATCACTGAGTCGGACAAACCAGTTTGACACGCGAACTTGAAATGAACAGCGCTCAGCCCTATGGCTATGCCACCGAGACATCACCCATTTGATCTGCCACAAGGGCTGTGCAATGCCGGAGCTGGGAGATCGCTAACTATGACTGTGGAAAGGTGTTCAAATGGCTCGTAGAGGTTGCCGATATATCTACAAAATTTCCAATAATTAATAAGCAACTAGTTTAACTAAGAAACAGGATGGCAACACAGTGGCTTTTGCGTGAAACACACGTTGTCACAAAGCAGCTTTACAAGCGCATTGGTCTAGATCCCTAATGAACAAGCCAGGGGCAACAGTGTCAAGAAAAAAACTCCTCCCTAGATGGGGATTAGGAAGAACCCTTGGGAGGACCAAGACTCAAAACGGAACCCATTATCCATTGGGTGGTCCAGCTAATAGAAGAAGAATATATTTATAGTTTTATTACTAGGCAAAGCAGTCGCTCCAATGTGGATGTTGGCAGGAATAGGTAAGAGGTAGGAGTTAGCGTTGGTGCGTCTGCTTCACAGCGTCCGCACATTCACTGGCACGCCAGACCATTTTCTAGGTGTTTTTATGGAATTATCTTTGTAGAAGCATGTAACCATTATACACAATACAGATTAAATATGTAAACATCAAATTAAACATCCATATATTTATATAGCACATGTGCCAGTGATTAGCATGTGGCTCCAGCAGGCTTATCTATAACTACATAACTAAAGGGAGGGGTCTGGAGGTGACCACAGTCATGAGGTTCACTGAGACATTGCTTTCCACCCAAGTCATTGTGACCACTTAAGTGAACGCATGACATGGCTGAATGACAGTGGGTCCCCAAGCTCCGCACCTTCAAATATAGTACATTAACTGAAGTACTGATTCAATAGGTGAGTCTTAAGTCTAGATTTAAAGATTGGAGCTGGAAAACTGCTGGGATTTAAAGGAGAAGGCTCTACCTCCAGCCGTAGTCTTGCTAATTCACAGTGTCCTATGATGTTCATTACAGTATTGTATGACAGTGTAAAATAGGCATAAAGTAGTCAATATTGTGTGGTACAGGACATAAGTATCAGTGAGAGGATAGATCATGCTCCACATAATCATAGCACAGTGGGTTCACACTATCAGAGGTGCCAGTCATGATCTGCTGATGAAGCGGTCGTAAAAGTATGCTAATGTTTGCTCTGACCATGCTGATGATGGTCTCTTTCTGTTCTGGGCTGGACAGCCTTCTTCTTCCCCCTGTAAGGAGTAGTCTAAAAGTTCTGCAAAAATATGATGTAGTATGTATGTAAGATAGGTCTACCTATCTGTTCTCATTTTGAAATGTCTGGATGATGCTACACTGTAGCAACACAGCTTAGGCTGGACCCTTTGCCTCTAGAAAACTCAACCCATGATTGACCACATGGTCAACTAAAGTGGCTCTGATTTAATCTGTTATGGTTGCTTCTCTTCCTCATTCCCATCCTCTTCTTCTTCATCTCTATGCAGTACCACACTCCATTGTTGTGCAAAGTAAGATATGCAATCAATGGGCTCTTTATAGGGTTCAGGCTGTGAACTAAAGTGTTTTACTGATGAGGGCTGGGTTTTGATAATTGGTAGGTGGGTGTGGCAATTGCATGGCAGTGTTTTCCAAAGGGCACACATGGTTTTCAGTTTTGAACGAGTTGTGCTAAGTGAAAAATGTGTGTTTTAGAATTACTAAATGAGTAAGGCAGAGAATGTGCTTAAGGTTTAGTGCACCAGATAAATAGGCTACATTAATTAGTTGTTTCCAAAATTGTTTCTGAGTCTTAGCAACTGCCAAAAACTGTAAACAACTTTTTATGAATCCTTGGTTTTACACCCAGCCTCTTTTTCCTTTTCACACTGAGAGAAGTTTCATGACCATTTTCTATATGTAACATACTTAACCGTAAACCATGTGCTCTCTCCCTGCCTCTTAGACAGACATCACATTATCCAATAGGAACACTCCTGTGCTCATCACCACCACAGAGACCAATGGGAGTGTCTGTTCAGTCCACAGCACCCTTGAGGACATGGCCATGGACAGCCCCAAGGTCGGACTGAGCTTACTTCAGGGAACTTCCACCTGCTAACATTTCAGACCTGCACAACTCCATTTTCTCCCAGCAGCTGGTGCTATTGAGAAACTGTAGCTTAGTCTTATTCTTTTAAAAAAAACTCTTGTAGATGAAAATATATTCTCTGCTCCTTGGTTGATCAAAGTTTAGCTCACTAGTACCGAAACAGTGTTTTCACTTCATGGGCAAAAGTATTTTAAACTTAAAGGGTGGTGTCTCTATGTTATTTATTACTCTACCCAGCTGGGATGTGTGGACTAAATGATATTTGACTTTGTGTAGTTGTCCTGGCTGTGTTTCAGAGGTTGCACCTGGCCAGCGTGACTGATGGAGGGATGGAGAATGAACTTGAGCTAAACCGACAGCTCAACAAAGCTTTGTTAGAGAGAGAGATGGAGGAGAAGTGAGTACAGACAGACAGGCAGACACACACACACACACACACTCAATAAAGCTCTACTGGAGAGAGACTGAACAAACATGAGCACACCTCTTTTCTTTCCCTCCCTCTCACTCTCGTTCTTCTTCCCTCTCTTTGGAAGGACGAAGGAGAAGAGGACTGCTGCCTTGTCTCTCCATTTTGTGGACTCGGACCTGGAGT
Source organism: Brachyhypopomus gauderio (assembly GCF_052324685.1). Taxonomy (NCBI): domain Eukaryota; kingdom Metazoa; phylum Chordata; class Actinopteri; order Gymnotiformes; family Hypopomidae; genus Brachyhypopomus; species Brachyhypopomus gauderio. Next base: position 5,964,656 of record NC_135219.1, read on the forward strand.
GTCGTTACTCAGCAGAGCAGGAGCGGCAGGCGGGCGTGGCCTTCTGCTGCAGCTGCGTGGTGCTGTTCTTCACCTCTGCCATGGAGACACTCATAGACCCACAGTGAGCCTGCACAATATCCACACATTACCAGAACCTTTAGCATATTCAATTTGGATGTGCTCATAAACATGCAGAGGACACAACCTCCAAACAATGCACTTGGAACATTGTGTCTGAGTGTCAAATATGGAAGTTCTCATGACCCTACAGTAGAAATGTCAAACTCCTAAATCACAATGTTACTGAGTTTCGAATTGGTAGTTGTGACCCAGGATGTCAAGCATTGCTATTGTTGTTAGTGTTAGTACAAAAATATCTTAATTTCTTATAGGCAGTTGAAAAAAGGCAGTTGTGTTAAATAGTTTTTTTATCAGGGGTTTTAAGCCTTAGTTTCTGTCTAAATACCTAGCTAGCTACATTTAAAGAACATTTAGCTTAGCCTTGGTATAAGCAGCGGCTACTAAGTGATAAGTAAGTGATTTTCTCATGAGTAAGCTAAAATTGTCTACATTTACTAACATTGTACTGACATTTGTGTGTGCGTGTCTGTGATAGGTTGATGTTTTGTGTTTCTGACAAATTTTTCCCTGATCTTGTCTCTGATAGGCTGACAGTGAACTACGTGACCTTGGCAGTGGGGGAGGTGCTTCTCCTCATCCTCGCTATCTGCTCATTGGCTGCCACTTTCCCCAAGGTGTGGCAGGTTGATAGTGATGATTATGATGAGGATTTTTATAATGTTGGTGTGCACCATTTCAACATCCACAAACATTAAGCCCTATATGCATTCTTGGGTTTGTATGGTCTGGTTAGGACTGGTGTGAGAGAGTTATTCTCCACTGGATGTGATGCAATGATGATGATGATAACATTGGTTTTGTGCAGCTCTTTTCGGAGAAGTTGGTGTCCTTCTCCATATGGATCGATCGAACACGCTGGGCACGCAACACCTGGGCGATGGCAGCCATTTTTGTTCTGGCCATGGCTGAGGTAGCAGACATGGTGAGAAGTCCCCCTCCCATCCCCTCTCCTCCGCTTTTCCTCTGTTTTCCAGCAGTTGTGCTTTATCTTATTTTATGTGTGCTTGTGCTTTTATCAGTGTGTGTGTGTGTGTGTGTGTGTGTGGGACACAGAGTGTGTGTATGTGACATATTGTGTGTGTATTTATGTCTCTATATCGGTGTTATGTTTCCACTGTAAATAAACTGGGGTCCTCAGGGACCTGCAGTAATGATGCTTTAGGTGTCCACTGTGGTGCCTGCGCTCATTTGCCAGGTCCCAGATGAGGGGCTGCTTATGCACTCACTGCTGCCTTTGCAGTCCAGCTGACAGTGCTCACTCTCCCTCTTCTACTGCTTTCAGCTGGTCTGAGATCAGACAGTGTATTTGTTAGTGGATGGGTCTGAGGGAGGGTAAATAACAGTTCCCACTGATCCCAGAGTTCCACCTGTTTCAGTGTTGCTGTGCTTGTGTGTGGTGCGTTCTGGTGTATGTTTAATGTTTGAGTCTTGAGTGTTTATGCTGTATGTTTGTGTGGTGTGTATGCATGTACTTGGGATATACGTGTGTGTGTGTGTGTGTGTGTGTGTGTGTGTGTGTGTGTGTGTGTGTGTGTGTGTGTGTGTGTGTGTGTGTGTGTGTGTGTGTGTGTTTCCCTGCCTGCAGCTGAGCTGTGTTCAGCCTCCTCTGCTGCTCCTGAACACCAGTGTGGGATTAACCCTGGAGTCGCTTGGTGATGGGGGCTGTGCTCAGAACCCCAAACACTACAGCTTCATTGCCGTGCTGTCGCTCGTGGCAACCACCATGCTTGTGCAGGTCAGCCACCTCGTCAAGCTTGCCCTCATGCTGCTGGTTACCATAGCGACCAGCGCCGTGGACATCTACAGCTGGCGGGACATTTATGATATCTACGACCTCTTGCGCTACCTGAACTACAGGTGAGTGTGATACATATGCTATCTGAACTACAAGTGAGGGTGCGGTCATATGCTAGTTGAACTAGAAGTGAAGGTGTGGTCATTTGCTGCTGTGACAGTGAAAACATCAGGTGTGTCTGTCTGTTTGTCTCTTTATAGGTACTCAGTGGTTCCTTCAAAATATCTGATGACCGTTATGATCATCGTAATGATGATTAGTTTCTACTATTTTGCTCGGCATGTACGTCACACACAGCTGAGCGCTTTCAGTTCAGTCTATCAGATTCAGTTCAGTTTAAATGAAAGTCAAATCCTACTGTATTGCCACATTAAGCACATTATACAGTATATAACAAATATCTGTCTCTCTGTGTCTGTGTCTCTCTATCTGTCTCTTTATGTCTCTCTGTCTCCCTCTCCCCAGGTGGATAGGCAGTCCCGCAAACTGTTTCTGAGGAAGATAGAAGTCCATGAGCAGAAAGAACGTGTGTATGAGATGAGGACCTACAATGAGGCCCTGGTGACCAACATGCTGCCAGAGCATGTTGCTAAACACTTCCTGGGCTCCAAGAAGAGAGATGAGGTAGCAGGGGGTGGGGAATGATGAGGAAAAGAGAGAGAGAGAGAGAGAGAGAGAGAGAGAGAGAGAGAACAACATGGGGAGAGAGGAATATACATAGGCTCATGTTTTCATAACTGGAAAAACCAATATGTGTGAATGTCTGCGTGTCACCTTATTTGTATCTAAAATATTTTTGTGTTTTATGCTTGAATGTGTATGGTCACTGCCTTTTTTCCCTTGAAGTAGTGACTTTTGTTTGTGTGTATGCATCTGCCATTATACAGGAGTTATACAGTCAATCGTACGATGAGATTGGAGTGATGTTCGCATCTATCCCGAACTTCTCGGACTTCTACACCGAAGAGAGCATCAACAATGGTGGCATAGAGTGCCTGAGGATACTCAACGAGATCATCTCGGACTTTGACAGTGTGGGTTCCTCTCTGCCACATCTTTTCTCCCGCCCCCTCCTCTCCTTCTGCCTTTCCCTTTATCCAAGCCCATCACCTTTTTTCCATTTTGTTCTGGGCTGCTCTAAATGCTTTGTGTACTTTGCAATTGTTACAAAAACGTGAAATCTATGTGTGCATCATTGTTTCATGTTTATAAAAGTCTGACCCCTGATCCTAAGCAGTTGCTGGACAGGCAAGAATTCCTTTGCATCACCAAAATCAAGACGATCGGGAGCACCTATATGGCTGCGTCGGGCGTGACCCCAGAGAGCAATACTAACGGCTACAGCAGCCGCAAGGTGACACTAGACACTACAGATACATAAACATACATATATACTATACACACACATACACACACACACATATATATATATATATATATATATATATATATATATATATATATATATATATATATATATATATATATATGAAGATTCGAGGTAAGTTACTCTAGTAAAGTACACAAAGTTTCCAAAGAGAAAACAAGAAGTTTCGGACAGAGGTCCTTCATCAGCAGTGCAAGCAAAGTGCTTCTCATTATATACACTCTTCAGCCACGTTATTATGTACACCTGTCCAACAGCTCATGAAAACAGTAAATGTCATGTCGAATCAGCCAATCACATGGCAGCAAGTCAATGCATTTAGGCATGTAGACATGGCCAAGACGATCTGCTGCAGTGGAAGAACTTGACACAACTCGTTTCTGGCCTAAAAACCTACAGAGCCCCTACTTAAAATAATTAGTCCAGAAACACTTCTGTTGTGTTGTGACCCACTCCTGTTGTGTTGTGACTGGATTTGCCGCATTTCTGAATTTGCAGCGCATTTCCAAAATATAGTGTATGTGTGTGTCATTTTGATGAATTTGCAGAGCATTTTTTCTTTGCAGAGAGATGAGTTTTTTTGGCCACCGTAATATTTGATATATGTGTGTGTGTGTGTGTGTATAACAGAAGGAAGATCAGTGTGTTCTGGAGCGATGGCAGCACCTGGCTGATCTGGCTGATTTCGCTCTGGCCATGAAGGTCACACTGAATAACCTGAACAAGCAGTCCTTTAACAGCTTCATGCTCCGCATCGGTAGGGCTCATCTGAATGTGTGTGAGCGTGATGTAAGATGAGATTGGAGAATTATGAATTTATTAAAAATAAGAGAATTCTGTCAGAATTTCAATAAAAATTTCAGGAGCTCAGTTTTAAAGTTATAATACATTTGTTAGATTTAATCATTACAGTATATTACATTTCGCTAGTTGATTTTGCTTGTAAATGTGTGTTTTCACTTGTGTCCTTTTATGTGCACATGTGTTTGTATCCTCAGGTTTGAATATGGGTGGTGTGCTGGCTGGTGTGATAGGAGCCCGTAAGCCTCACTATGATATCTGGGGGAACACAGTTAACGTGGCCAGCCGCATGGAGTCCACTGGAGTTATGGGTAATATACAGGTAAAACACACACACACACACACACACACACACACACACTCCTACACATTTAAACACATGCATGGACACGCATAATCCTGCTTGATTATGTAGGTTGTTGAGGTGTGTGGAAATTGTCTGCTTGAAGAAGCTTAACTGTAAGAATGGCGCCCTCAGGTGGTGGAAGACTGCTATAAGATCCTGCAGGAGTATGGGTTCCGATTTGTGAGAAGAGGCCCCATCTTTGTGAAGGGGAAAGGAGAGCTGCTCACTTACTTCATGAAGGGCAAAGACAAAACCATCACCAATGGCAACACGGTCATCCCTACTCTTCCTCACCAGATATCAGAAAGGGCCTGAGAGAGCAGCCAGCAAACTGTGGACATAAATACACCAAACACACACACACACACACACACACACAGCAGTTCTAGATAAGTAGTGCTATGCAAACCTGAAAGAGCACCAGTAACAGCCTGCCTAGTTTTAATTTATAACATGAAACATAACATTCCTATAACATTAAGGAAAAACTGTGTGAAAGTTTTGGTTATAAAGCAAAAACCCACCTTTTTACATCTCTAAACAATTTGTACACAAATAGTTTCTTCACTGAAAGTTTTTATTGTTTCACTCTGGATTTAATTTTTTTGTAAGTTTATAATCTGCAGAATTTATTGTAAGGCCTTTTAGATGGTGATATTTTTAATAAGACATTTAGAACTGTGGTGTACAAATTATGGAACCTTGATATTGATATGTTTATAAACTGAAATGTTATAAAATTGCATTACCTAGTAGTTATTTTGCAGTTTTTGTAGTCCTCTTTCATGTTGTTTTGATATTTACATTTTTGATAAAATATAAATATGGTGTGCATGTGTATGTATAAACACCTGGTTTTAGACCACAATAATTTAATACTATGTCAAATCATATTGGGAGAGACATATACAAGTCCTGCAGGGTGGTCAGAGGGATTTTAAGCCATTCTTCTTGCAGGATAGTGGCCAGGTCACTACGTGATGCTGGTGGAGTCAAACGTTTCCTGGCTCGCTCCTCCAAAACACATCTGGTGACTGCAGGCCATGGGAGATGTTCAACTTCACTTTCATGTTCATCAAACCAATCTTGCTGTGTGTATTGGTACATTGTCATCCTGATACACAGCTACATATACACACACACACACGACCACAATTTCTCAATGGGATTAAGATCTGGGGAGTTTCCAGGCCATGGACCCAAAATCTCTATGTTTTGTTCCCTGAACCATTTAGTTATCACCTTTGCTTTATGGCTAGAAAAGGCATTGTTGATGACCAAACTGCTCTCGGAGGACATTCTGGTACCATTCTTTATTCATGGATGTGTTTTTAGGCAAGACTGTGAGAGAGCCGATTCCCTTGGCTGAGAACCCCACACGTGAATGGTTTCAGGATGCTTTACAGTTGGCATAAGACAAGACTGGTGGTAGCGCTCACCTCGTCTTCTCCAAACAAGCTGTTTTCCAGATGTCCCAAACAATCGGAACAGGGATTCATCAGAGAAAATGACTTTACCCCAGTCTTCAGCAGACCACTCCCTGTACCTTTTGCAGAATATCAGTTTGTCCCTGATGTTTTTTCTGGAGAGGAGTGGCTTCTTTGCTGCCCTCCTTGAGACAGGCAGTTGCACTCACACCTGCCTGCTGCCATTCCTGAGCAAGCTCTGCACTGCTGGTAGCCCGATCCCGCAGCTGAAACACTTTTAAGAGACAGTTCTGGCGCTTGCTGGTCTTTCTTGGGCGCCCTGGAGCTTTTTTGGCAACAATGGTACCTCTCTCCTTGAAGTTCTTGATGATGCGATAGATTGTTGACTGAGGTGCAATCTTTCTATCTGCGATACTCTTCCGTTAGGACATTTTTGTGCAATGCAATGACTGCACATGTTTCTTTAGAGATAACCATGGTTAACAGAAGCGAAACAATGATACCAAGCACCAGCTTCCTTTTAAAGTGTCCAGTGGTGTCATTCTTACTTAATCATGACAGATTGATCTCCAGTCCTTTCCTCATCAACACCCACACCTGTGTTAATGGAGCAATCACTGAAACGATGTTAGCTGGTCCTTTTAAGGCAGGGCTGCAATGAAGTTGAAATGTGTTTTGGGGGATAAAGTTCATTTTCTAGGCAAATATTGACTTTGCAATTAATTGCTGTTAAGCTGATCACTCTTTATAACATTCTGGAGTATATGCAAATCGCCATTATAAAAACTGAAGCAGTAGACTTTGTAAAAATTAATATTTGTATCATTCTCAAAACTTTTGGCCATGACTGTACACATACAGCTGTGTAGAAGCGGTGCTTCAACTCAATACAGAACAAAGGGTCTAATTACTTATTATGACCATGTGATATTTCAGGGTTTTTTCTATAAATTTGCAAACAATTCTACATTTCTGTTGCTTTTTTTGTGAGAGGAAAGAGAAGGAAGTTGAGAGAGAGCCAGCTTTTAATATCAGCTAAATAGTCAGTAAGGGAAGCAAGATTACCTGAGAGATAGAGCTGGGTGTCACCTGCATAGCAGTGGAAGTTGACATTATATAGAATAGAAATCTAACTGCATATGAATGGGATTCATAAAATATTAACACTGCTGAGTTATTATAATCTTATTTTAATGCAAAGCTACAGATTACAAACATTTCAAATTCTGCTTAGTAGCATCCAAGTTACATGTGATGGTAGGTATATTTCAGTCTCTGAACCTCCAAAGTATGCACAAGAAAACTTGGTGGCTTAAATGGTATGAGGAGTACTTGAGTATGTCATGAAACTGAACCAAGTGAGGGTGGTAATGGAACATCTTTAATATCATTTTGACCCAGACAAACAGAGTTACAATAGGTTAATATGATAGGTCCTTGGCTCAATGTAGCTCTAGGGACAGCACTGAGGAATACACAGCACTAGAACTTGGGACCTGTGTATTTAGTCTATCAGCACTGGTGTTCCTCAGGGATGTGTGCTCTCCCCACGTCTCTTCTCTCTCTACACTAACGACTGCACATCTAACCACCCGTCTGTTAAACTCCTGAAGTTTGCCGACGACACTACAGTCTTCGGACGACGACGAGTCTGCATACAGACAGGAAGTTGAACGACTGATGTTCTGGTGCAGTCAGAACACCCTGGAGCTGAACACGCTCAAGACTGTAGAGATGAGAGTGGACTTCAGAAGACACCCCCCAGCACTGATGCCCCTCACAATCTTCAACAGCCCCGTGTCTACTGTAGAGTCCTTCAGGTTCCTGGGCACCACCATCTCACATGACCTGAAGTGGGAGCCCAACATAACCTCCATCCTCAAAAAGGCCCAGCAGAGGATGTACTTCCTACGCCAGCTGAGGAAGTTAGATCTGCCTCAGGAGCTGCTGATCCAGTTCTACACTGCAGTCATTGAGTCCATCCTGTGCACGTCCATCACAGTGTGGTTCGGAGCAGCCACAAAGCAGGATAGGAACAGACTGCAGAGAACAGTGCGGACTGCTGAGAAGGTCATCGGTGCTTCTCTGCCCTCCATTCAGGACTTGTACTGCTCAAGAACCAGGAAACGGGCAGAGAAAATAATCACAGACTCCTCACATCCGGCTCACCACGTTTCAGCTCCTCCGATCTGGCAGACGCTACAGAACGCTGTCCACTAAGACCGTCAGACACAAGAACAGCTTCTACCCACAGGCCATCACCTTCATCAACAGCCAATCACAAGACACCCATCACACAGACCATATACAACAATTAACAACTATTATCACTCCTATTCTAAAACCACTGCACTATAAACTGTTAGCACCCGGGAGACACGAACAGCCGGAAACAAATTCCTTGTGTGTGCGAACACACTTGGCCAATAAACCTGATTCTGATTCTGATTATATAGGGAAGAAAGAGTACTGATGAGGTGTGTACTGATGAGTGGGAGTATCAGTAGGTAGGGGACTGTGAGCAAGGGACTGGCCTAGTATGTGTGTCTGGGCGTGGACGTAGGTATCTCCCTTGAGGATTTGGACCTGCCTATTATGACAGAGAACAGAGACCCTTTCCCACAAAAAAAGAGGAAAAAATCCATCATATTGTTTGACGTTTATTTCAAAGAAACCCGTGCAACAACACTTTTGTATGATGCTTTTAAATGATCAGACATTGCAAAACACATAAATAAATAACACAAAATAAAATACAGTCGATAAGTTTTTTGAAATGTAAAGAAAAAAAAATTGCAATCATGTTCTTCAGGAATCCCAGTCACACTTTTGGTACACCAGCACCAAACCAAAAAATCATACATTTACTCAGCACAGACTTAACACTGAAATACAAACACAACACAATTCTGAAAACTTATTTCTATTAGGGCTGACTCCAGTGTGGTTCCTCCTGCCGCCACAGGGAGGGGCTCATGAGCCAGTTCCAGGCAGAACTCCAGTAATCAGCAGCAGTGATGCCGGTAACGCGTTACTTAGTAACGCGTTACTGTAGTCGGACTACTTTTTTCAGTAACGAGTAGTCTAACGCAACTACTATTTAAAAACTAGTAGTCAGATTAAAGTTACTTATCTAAAACATCGTGCGTTACTATTTCTGCATTTCGGGGGAACGTAGGTTATTCATTCTTATTTTTTGGCTACACGTTTCTTGCGCGGTTATGTCATTTCTGCGGCGCCAAAGTCAGATGGAAGGAGAGTGTCGCCTTTAGCAGCTGGAAATACAGGCATTATTTTGATTTTATTTCGGTTAAGGATGACAACATTAAGGTGCGTTGTACACTCTGTGCTGGCGACAGAGTGCTGTCTACTTTCAAAAACACAACGTCAAACCTGAAAAAAACCGGGGGGTGGCGGCGAACGTAAATTGTTACCGGGCGGGGTGTAAAATGGACTAAATTCAGTATTATATCACGATCTATCGATCGCCGGTGGTTGGCGCCAGATCGAACTAGTAACTCATTGAATCATAGATATGGATCAGAGGTAAATAAACTAGATTTTTTTTCGGCGTGAGATATCGAAAGTGTGGCGTGTGAGCGTGTGAAGACAGTCAAATGCGTGTGTCTCACGCTCAATGCGTGAGAATTGGCAACCCTGTAAGTGGGCGGAGTTGAACAGAAAGACTGTCTTATTTATTTATTTATTTTAAAAACAACAAAGCCTATTTCAAGAAAAAGTTTACAAATGCCAGTGTCATTTTTGATGTTCCGGTTAAAATACATGTCAATAAAGTGAGTATTGGCAGAACTGGTAGTCATTTTCCTGTTATAGGGGCGGGGGATCAGCCTCTGCTGAAAGTAACTAAAAGTAATCTAACTTAGTTACTTTTAAAAGCAAGTAGTCAGTAACTTAACTGAGCTACTTTTTAAAGAAGTAGTCAGTAGTCAGTAGTCGGATTACTGTTTCAAAGTAACTATGGCAACACTGATCAGCAGTGATGAGCCACAGCTGTCTTCCTTACTACTTTAGGAGTATAGCTGTGGCAATCAGAGACCTCTGGTGGCAACTCACTGCTGAATCGTTTGGCCGCTAGTGTTCTCTGCTCTCATGCTGAGTAGTGTGGTCAACACATTCTCTCCCTTTGATCATTTGCTTATTCGAGTGTTTTACTCCTGCGCCGCTTCATGGCCTCCCTCAAGTTTTCCTCTCGCTAGTGATGGGAAGATGATACCTCAAGGAGTGTATCGACACACTACACAAACTGTGTTGACACAGTATTGACACCGTGTTGGTCACTCAATAGTGACCCCTGCAGTATTTATAATATCATTGCAGGTAAACAAAATGAAAAGTTGAAAAAGCATCCTGAAAACACATCAACTCGTGAAATATTTAATCGACATTCGTTTACTTAAAATATGATCTCATCATTTTATAATTTCATTTGCTCAATTTTTTGAGTCCAAAATTTGCTTAAAACCTTGTGTAAATGCTAAACCAACTCTGCAAAGTATAGCAAATTTGTCTAATAAAATTCAGCTAAAATGTGCAACTTATGTAAGGATTTTCATTAATGAAAAAGAAAAATAATATAAAACACAAAAAATGACAAGAAATTCATTCATTTATGTATTTTTATTGAGGAACAAAAGTTTTTGAAGTGTGTTGGGTCCAAGGCGATTTCTCCTCTTATACAAGTTCTCCTGCCTTAGAAAAAACTCTTTCACAGGGTACAGACGAAGATGGTGTCCATAAATATCTAAGTGCGATGGAGAGAGGCTGACAGTCTTTGATGATCATGTTGATCACAGCCTCATCCACAGCTTGCTTGTTAGGAAATGTAAGGACATTTTTTTTGCCTTATTAAAGTACTGACAAGTTTACAAACAATATTACATAGTTACACAAAGCATTTTGTGTGTAATAAACAATTTTAAATTAAAACATTTTAATTTTATTTGAGAATTTTAACACACCTGTGGTACTCTCACCAGTATGTGCTGATTCTTCATTGCCATGCCGAGCTCTATAATGCCTCAGCATTGATGAAGTGCTCTTATTGATGTAAGACAGCTCCGTGGAGCAGAGTCGACACTTCACCTACAATAAAATAAAATCAAAAGTGACTTTATCTGAATACAATTAAAAACCCTTACCAGAAAAGAGTACAAACATATTTAATAAAAAATAATGTCCAAAGGAGAAACAATACCTTATTTGGCGTCAAAAGATCAAAATGATTCCAGGCAGTGGAAAATTTTCTGGTTCGATCCGTGAGGGCAAAAATACAAAATCTAAAAGTAACAGTAAAACTCCATCCAACAAACCCGCGACATGCCGATACAGTTCGTTTCCTTATAAACACAATTTGGCGCTGCACATCCAAACGATACACTTCTTGTATCCATCACGTGGTTTTTGTTTAAAGCAATACACGCACCGATACGGGGTTTCACTCTCGTGCGCTCGGCACAGTGTTGACGCACCAGTATCGTTCGTCCCATCACTACCTCTCGCTATTATTTCTCTATCCAGTTTGGTTTTGGGAAGGGGGGTTTTGTTCATTACAGCGTTTTCCTGCCAGCCAGCCTGTTACTTCCCCTGACGTCTTTTGGTTTTTTTTTTTTTTTTTTTTGTTTTGTTTTTTCATCCTCTTTTGAGTTTTCATTTGGTATTTTCTCCTGTGCTTTTCTACAGTCGAGTTTCGTTTCATGCATTGATTATTCCACGTATTTTATGTTTATATTTCATTTCACCGTTTCCCCTCTGTGTTTTACATTACATTTACGGCATTTAGCAGACGCTCTTATCCAGAGCGACTTACAAAAGTACTTTGCATCTGATCACAGAATTCATCCTAGGTAATAGTACGGATAGGCCAGAATTCAAGACACCACTGAGTCAGACTACTACTAAACTACAGGAGTCAATGTCATTAGTGTTAGACGTTTGCCAAGAAGCACAATTATCCATAGACAGACATACAATTTAAGAACAACGGCAAGTGGTATCAGCCGAGTTAGTGCTCTGGTAAGAACTCAACAAACAGGTGGGTCTTCAGTCTTGGTACCACCATTGGTACCACCCTTGCAATCTTGAACCCGGTAGGTACATGACCCAAACTAAGGAGTTGTTGATGATTGCTGAGATGAACGGAAGGAGTTCTCTTGACATATTCTGGAAAAGAATGGAAGGAATTGGATCCAGTGGGCATGTAGTAGGATTGCTAGAAGTCAGAAGTTGATGTTTCTTGTCTGAGGAGAGAGGAGAGAAATAAGCCAAGGAGTTGAGTGTTGGGTTAGAGCAGCGGTTCTCAAACTTTTTCTATCATTCCCCACCTCAGAAGAAGGGGAAATTCCACGCCCCACCTGTCCCTTATCACCCAAACAAAATGTGTTGACGGGGGGGGGGGGGGGGAGCGATCGTAATTTGTTGACGGGAGGGGGGGGGGGTATTTGGCAAACGTAGTTTATTGACCATAATTTGTTGACAAATTCATTAAAGGGCCGAATCTAGCCCTGGTTCACACTGTTCCGCAGACATTTTAAACATCCGGGGCTTATGCAAAACGAACAGGCATTAAAACTACAGGCTTAAAAACGTTCATTTCTTCCAATTGCTTGCGCCCCACCTGCAATACCCACACTTTGAGAAACGCTGGGTAAGAGATACTAGTAGGAAGGTTGGGAGCTGGGGAGAAGTACTGACGGACTGCTGCAATTTTCTCTTCAAAGATGATGACAAAATCCTCAGGAGTGAGAGAGGATGGAGGAGGGGGTGAGGGAGGGTTAAGGAGTGAGAGAGGATGGAGGAGGGGGTGAGGGAGGGTTAAGGAGTGAGAGAGGATGGAGGAGGGGGTGAGGGAGGGTTAAGGAGTGAGAGAGGATGGAGGAGGGGGTGAGGGAGGGTTAAGGAGTGAGAGAGGATGGAGGAGGGGGTGAGGGAGGGTTAAGGAGTGAGAGAGGATGGAGGAGGGGGTGAGGGAGGGTTAAGGAGTGAGAGAGGATGGAGGAGGGGGTGAGGGAGGGTTAAGGAGTGAGAGAGGATGGAGGAGGGGTGAGGGAGGGTTAAGGAGAGAAGAAGAAATACTGAATAGATTGCGTGGGTTGGATGCAGATGATTAAAATTTCTTTCTGTAGTAGGCTGACTTTGCTGATGTGACTTCCAGTGAGAACTTTGAAAGGAGAGATTGATATAAGCGGAGGTCTAAATCTAGGTGACTTCTCTTCCACCTCCTCTCTGCAGTTCTTAGATCTCTCCTGTGGCTGTTAAACGGTGTTAAACAATATAAATCGCTGATGAGCGATGACTAGCATACAGCATGTTTATTTAGTGCGAGTACATGTCCTGAATATCTATCCTACCCGTCAAACCATCCTACCAGGTGTACTGCGCATGAAACAATCACGTCATTGTTCAGAGCACGGCTATAGCACAAATTTACAGATATCTGTCGATTTGTGCTACTGTGTCGATGCTCAACAGTGCGTATATACATTTTATTACTTTATAAATCCTGTAATTGTAACGTGCTTTCAGCAATAACGTAGGTAGGATGATTTTACATGTTGTGCAACCTTATTAGAAAGTGCTTACAGTAATAGTACTGTGGGTAGGGTATTGAATTGAACATATTCACCTATTTATTTTAACCTATTTAACCTATAAATTTAACCTATTTATTTTAATTAAAAAATTTTTTTTTTAACATTTCAAATAAAAACAGACATTCATTGTAATGAACCTTTGTACAGAGGTAGCTGGTGTCTTTCTTTAGGATACTGAGTACACTGAAAATGTGCCCAGCGACTGCATCCATCACACTGCACCTAAAAATGTCAAATGTCTAATTGAAGGAAAAAAATTGCATAAATTATTTCCTTTTTACTGTGCATGACGTTTTATCATAATCCTTGAAATATGGATGTAATATTTCTAGATTGTAGAGTTCACTATTAAACTTTGGATATGGTGAATCAGATAGTGATGCAGTACTCTCTATCTCCTTTAGGTGTCGGTGTTGTTTTTAATTTTGATACAATGAGAGATTTAAGGTCCATTTCATACGCTTTCATATAGAATTATAATATTACCTGTATGAATACGAAATTCGAATGCGAAATATATATATTTTTAAATATAATTATTTAATAATAATTTTGCTTCTTCGATATTTATTATTTTAATAGTGTCTGCATGTGTCCAGTTAAGATCTAATCGTAACTATTTTTAAACAGAAAATATAGGCAAGTAATCGATTTCAGACACTCACGTTTCCTGCCTATAGTATGTAACCTGCCATTCGCGAATTCGTCCCCCATTAATAATTACCTATCTGTGAGATTTCCTTATTATTGTTATTAATATTTATAATAATAATAATAATAATAATTACAATAGGGTTCCCACACTATGTGTGTGAACCCTAATAATAATAATAATAATAATCCTTCGTGCTGAAAGTTTTCACACGCCTATTGATTATTTTATCCGGAAGTATGGTTGTATAGGAATTTCCGGTGACGTCAGCGCGTCTGGACTCCATTAGAGGTTGCAGCTGTTTGGAGAGAAACAACAACAAAAACGGATCGGCAGGCGAAGCTATCGCAGAGACGGGGCGATTTAAGCCGGGTTACGAGGTCTGAATCCCGGGAGCTGACGGCTCCTTTTCCATCCCCGGGCTTCACCGGCTTCTAACCACGGCCGCTCTCGGTGAGGAAACTCTGGCCTCCGCTTCCTCCTCCTCCGACTCGGACACCGGTGGAGCGTCGCCGCCCCCGCGGAAGAAACACCGAGCCTCGGCGGCGGAGGGAGTAGGAGAGCCCGGGGCTTCAACGGGAACAGCGGGCCTTTCTGCAGTTGTTTTGGCACTTTCAAGTTCTCCACATCCTCAAGCGACGTCTGCCATTCACTTTAACCGAAATATCGTCAGCGGTCTCGGCACAAATATGCAGTCAAACGGGGCAGGTCAAGGACAGGACTCGGCTCTTACCTGCCAAAATAGCGCACAAAATGGAGAGTCTTCCTCGGCTGCAGGAGTACACTCGAACGGGCTTCTGTCCAGCACAGATAACGGGAATAGTGTCGGTACCAGTAACGGGGCCCAAACTGTCCAGGGTTCCGGGACTTTAGCGTTATCTGCAGGTTTGGGTTCTGATGTGGGTTCGTTAAAAAAGAAGAAACGTCTATCTCAATCAGAAGAAGATGTCATCCGGCTGATCGGGCAACATCTTCACGGGTTAGGGCTGAAGTAAGTACCGAAATTCGACGTGGCAGTGGACACGGGAGTCTGCAAACGCGAGAAACATTCACCACACTTGGTTTTTGGAGAGGATTTCATATGAAACGACGTTATGAAACGCTTGCCTGCGTCTGCCCAACATGGGGGAGGGGGGTGGTTAGCTAGCTGTCCCTGGCTCTCTCTCGGGAGGAAGAAGGGGGGTCCATCTTGCACAATACAGACTATAACGTTGACTCTCGGAAGCTTTAAACTTCATTTGTCAAGACCCCAGATAGATAAAACATTATGAATTTGATCAGTGTCAGTATGCCCCTTGGAGAAAAGAACACTTATAGGATTTTTCGTGGGCCATAAACGCATTAGGTTACATCACTTTTACAGTCAACCTAAAGACGCTGCAAATCCATAATTAACATTGACTAGTAAATCCCCCGCCGGTGTTTGACAGCGGCTCCTTTTGCAGCCCAACACTAAAGACAAGCTGGTTTGCGAGCTTTCTTTTACTTGCATTTTTTGAGGATTGCGCAAAGAATAACCGCTTGTTTGACAGCGTCTGTTTCTGGCCTCCCCTTCCGCTTTGTAATATCTGCCTTGTTTTTGTCCAGTTAGGCGTTAAGCACAAGTGATAATAACCCCTCTGTTTAGTGTCTGCTGCACCCTGAATATGTTCATGCCTTTCTGTCGTCTGAGTTTTCATTAGTACTTTTTACCACAACCGTGCTTTTGTTCGAGCTGGCAGCGAAACCAAAATAACTGTTACTATTTTAGTATCTTTGTTGGCAAAGAGGCCTCAAGTTATAAACGAGTGTAGTTACTAGCTAGTTAGTATGTCAATCGACGATTGCTTCTGTGTTGCATCGTTTGTCAGGTTAAGATGGCCTGCCAACAGTGTTGTTGTTTCTGGGGCCCTCATTATAAAAATATATGATATAAGTTCATAAACACGCGAAAAATATGTGACAGATGGCCGCTTTTAATAAGTTTCCTGTTATTTAGTGATGGTCTTCGCTAATCGAGTCCAGTTTAACAGCACTAAAGCTGTGGTTTATGGTTTCATGGCGGCCGAGGAATGCGTCTTGAACCAGCTGTTTTAGATCACAAACGTTGGTCTAATTTTAGTGTCGTCTGCTGAAGCCATCGCAGCTCCGCTCCAGCACTGTAATTTCGGACGTTTTTCTTTCCGAGAAATCGGGGCCCGACCACGACCTAGCTCGATTTCGCCGAGGGACGGTAAACATGGAAATTCCATGGCTCGGTCCTGCCATAACACGACTCGTGAACACACACACAGGCCGGTTTAATTCCGCGTTTATGAACAGGGCCGAGGGCATTGTCTGCCTTCGGGAGCGCGCGCCGCACGCCCCCGTGTTCAAGAGGTGAAAATGCACGCGAGAATGACGCCGAAACGTTCTGCGCCACTCTCGCGCTGCCCTACCTGAGGGATGATGTCATTGTGCCGACCCCCCTCTCCCTTATACATACACTTACTGCACACACTGAACATTTGAGGCACTGGTGTTTAATGACGTTATGACACTTCATTGCCGGGGTTGCTGCTGTCTAATGCATCCATCTCTCTCTCTCTCTCTAGTCAGACAGTGGACTTGCTAATGCAGGAATCTGGCTGCAGACTGGAACACCCTGCTGCTACGAAGTTCCGGAACCACGTAATGGAAGGCGAATGGGACAAGGTGTGTCCACAGCAACCCCAGCCACTCCCACTTCTGTGTCATACACGCCTGTATTTCAGTATCGCAGAGTGAGAGCTTGGCTGTGAGATCAGCAGCTCCCTCTGCCACATATGGGTGTGGAAAGCCACTTATTCTCTGCAGATGTGAATACATTTAGTGCTCGCTGGTGCATGACTGTCACAAGTACTTTAAAATGTTGTGGTGATAATTCTGGAGCGCTTCTTGAGTGGACAGTCGAGCCGTTCATGGTGGTGAAGTTTGCTGAATGTGAAGACGGGTGCTAGCTGGGGTGATTGTGACGAACCTCAGCGTGCGCTCTCTCTGAGTGATCCTGTTGCTAAGCTGTAGTCCTGTATAGTCCTGTGAGGGACGCTGTTGGCTCCTGTGAGGACCCAAGGCAGGCAACAGCGACAGGGTTAAGCACATATGAAATGCACTTATCCTCTTCTCCAGCAAACCTGTCTCTTGTGTGTGTGTGTCTGTGTTTGTCTTCGTGTTTCTTTTTGAGAGATTGAAGGCACTGTGGTCCAGTCTTAAAATGGGTCAGTCTGTGTTCAGTCTTTATTTCACACAGCACCACCCCAGGGTTACAGTGCATGATGGCTTCTGACCTCTAGCAGCGTTGCCACAACATGCTCCCCCCATATACACAGAGGAACACCATCTAGCCCTGCTCAGACTGTACTAATACACCCCAGATGATGGAGATCCCTGATGCTTTTTGTTGGTTACCACATATAAGTGGTCAGTCGACCACGTTTCATACGAGGTTACGAAGTACTTAGCGCTACGAACGTTTCGGGAAACCCACACCAGATCAGTAGACTAGAGCTGTAGAGCTGAAACTGCACTGTAAATAAATCCAGAATTGGATCTTGGGGGTTCTGGATTTCTAGGGTTCTAGGGAAACTCTTATGCTGCACATGTGTGTTTGCCCTGCTCCAATACCCCTGACACTTCAACTGCCAAAGCTGTCTCCCCTCAGCTGAGAGCAGACAGACACTGCATGGTAAGGAGCTCGTTAACATATGGACTCTGTATTGCAAGACAACTAGTCACTTTTGTCTGGTAGCTCATGTTACGATTTCTTCTTCTGGAGCTTCTTGTCTTGGTTATGATGGGTTTGGAATATCAGGTGATCAGATTAAGCCCCCTGGATATTGCAACTGTTAGTGTATCAACATGACACTCTCCACATTAGCTATCCACATGTTTGATTTTAAACACTAATGGTGCTTCACAAAGCAGAGATGCATTGACCTGATTGGGTTCCTGACGACCATGTAATTGAAACCAGAGCCCTTGCCCTAGGTCTCCCCTAACCCTAACAGTAGTCCTAGGTCTCCCCTAACCCTAACAGTAGTCCTAGGTCTCCCATAACCCTAACAGTAGTCCTAGGTCTCCCCTAACCCTAACAGTAGTCCTAGGTCTCCCCTAACCCTAACAGTAGTCCTAGGTCTCCCATATCCCTTCCCCTACCCCTAGGGCTCCCATAACCTTACCCTGTCCATAGGTCTTTCATAACTCTACCCCTAGCTGTTGCCAGACCATTGATGCTCCATTTCTTAGTTTTCCATCCTGCCGTATTGGAAAGTTCCACCTTCTTTTCTTGTAATACCAGTTTTTTGGCTCAAATGTTTTTAGCATTTAACACAGTCCTGTGTTAAGTCTGATCTCTAACTTGAGTTGGTACAAATTGTACATCTCTTTCTGCAGGACAATCATGTGCTTCTGTTTCATTGCCACAGTTGACTGTGTTTGCAGCAGTACCCACTCTCTCTATGAATCAGTTACAGAGTGGTCAGTCCTACAAGCCCTGCCCCCTCACCTCCCCCTGGACACAGACCAAATTGCTGACCTGACTCTCTCGTTTCTCCTCTTTTCTGTGTGAACACAGGCTGAGAATGACCTGAGCGAGCTCAAAGGCCTGATGCATTCCCCCAACGCCACTGTGGTAAGCCACTCCCAGGAGAACACCAACACCTTCTGGAACCGAGTCTGGAACATCTACAATGCAAAATGGTTGTTCAGCTCGGGCATTCACTCATTGAAACATGGGATGTTCTGGAATGTCTCTCACAACCAATTAGTAGAAACAGATTTGAAACATTATTCAGATTTTAGGCAAATTAGGCTTTTCTGCTACATTCATGAAATATGGAGTGAACAGCCTAACTGCTGCACAATAACGGAAACTTTCTAAAACTCTGGCATTGGCATAATTTGATCCTACTCTGGGTGAGTAAGCTTTCAAGATGGCGGCTGTTCGTGGCCATGTCATGTAAGGCCTGACTCTTATTTCAGCACTCCTACTAAAGCACACCAGTGTTTCTGAAAGAGCTCCAGAAATGGCCGTCCCCACCCCAGCTGCAGTGATCCGGACTGCATTACCCAGAGAGCCAGCACGGGTTGCTCACGTGTGGGTCTCTGCAGAGCTGTCGAGTGAAGAAAGGTTCAGAATAGGACGTTGACGTTTATGGAGGTGTCACCTTTGCTGTCCCCCCGGGACATGAGACGTCTCGATTCTGAACTCCAGGCCTGATTGGCTAGCGCAGCCAGTGTCGCAAAGCAGGCTAATGATGCAGCCGCAGCTGGTTGGTGAGCAGGTCTACATAGCGTGAGGCAAAGTGATGACTGACGAGCTGTCTGTTCTGTTGGGCAACCAGAGAAACGCTAATTACTGTTCGTGCAAAAAGATCTTTCTAAGTAAATCAGTGCGTTTGACAGATGACAGTCCATGCTGAATAGAAGTCTCTTGTAATATTTTCTGCCCAGCCAAAATGGAGGACTTCTTGGGTATAATTTCTCTTTCAGTGAGGCTGAAACACTGATTCTGATCCAGGAGTTTAAAATCCACACCAGGATTTTGCTCCAGCCACTTGGCTTTGCTGATCAGCTCAAACCAGTGGGTGGAGTTAATTAGTGAAATAACCTGGGTGGAGTTGATTGGTCAAATGGTATAGTATAGTGCCACTGTAGGATACTTTTTTTTTTTTTTTTTAATGTAGGACACTTTTTTTTTTTTTATGTGAATTTGCAGGCCCAATGCGGCCGTGCACAGGTCCAGGTAATGTCTTTACTCTGACACCGTTAGCACCAGTCAGTATGGATTTGCTCCTCAATATGGAGCTCTGAGTCCCAGCAAACAGACAGCAAAAGTCTCAGGAACATGAGTACTGATCTGGGGTCGGTGCTCCCATTGTCTCTAGACTTCAGCCATCGGTCTACACATGAATTGCTGATCCACAATCAGTGGTGTGGGGCATTTAAATACTGTCCTAACACTCGTGCTTGCATGGCAAATGCTGACTGAAATATTAAATGTGGCATATAGTATAATTCAAATATTTTTATGCAAGGTGATCCCGAATAGCTTCTTTTTTTTACCTAGCCCAGTACTAAACTATAAAGAGACAGTTCGCTCAGCAAGGGCAGTCAGTGTGAGACGCAGATAAGAACTGTGAGGACCGCCCTTTGTATCAGTGGAGACCAGCCTGCACACAGTCCGGGTGAGGGCTGGGTATAACTTGGGCCGTGAACCTTCACACAGGTGGGGTCAGGGCTGGGTATAACTCGGGCCGTGATCCTTCACACAGGTGGGGTCAGGGCTGGGTATAACTCGGGCCGTGATCCTTCACACAGGTGGGGTCAGGGCTGGGTATAACTCGGGCCGTGATCCTTCACACAGGTGGGGTCAGGGCTGGGTATAACTCGGGCCGTGATCCTTTACACAGGTGGGGTCAGGGCTGGACATCTTGATCAATGTGGAAACACCCGTCTCCTCTGCAGTCCTCACCCACATCATCTTTGTACCCAATAGACTAGGTCTCAAAATGATGGGATAAAGATTATGAATGTATTTGAAGCTTTTCTCTCTCCATCTCTCATCTTTCTTTCTCCTGCTGTAGAGGATGAAGTTCCTGCTTTTGCAGCAGAAGTATCTGGAGTATCTGGAGGATGGGAAGGTTTTGGAGGCACTGCAGGTGTTGAGAGGAGAGCTGACTCCTCTGAAGTACAACACGGACCGCATCCATGTTCTCAGCGGGTACTGTGCCAACCACCCATAATAACCTGTCACCACTGAAGTGGTACAGTAACACTTCTGCCCAATAGGGGGTGCTAGTGAGCAGTAGTTGGGTATACTTATTCCTGGTTAGCATTCGTTACTCAAATATTTCATTAAGACTCTTTCTACTGCACTACAGATGCTGAAATAATTACGTTCTAGCTCAAAGACCTAAATGAATAATTTAGCTGTGCTGGCAAATAAGCCCATTTTTTGTCTTTAATCAGATAAACGGATGTCTGATTTCTTTAATCAGATAAACGGATGTCTGATTTCTTGCTGTCGATCCTCTGCAGGTATTTGATGTGTAGCCATGCGGAGGACCTGAGAGTCAAGGCGGAGTGGGAGGGGAAAGGGGTCGGCTCACGCTCCAAGCTCCTGGACAAGCTACAGAGTGAGCACACACACACACTCGCGGAGGGTGGGCGGCACTGTGAAAATAATCGTCAAGCTTCATCATCATCATGACACATTGCCCACATGTCAGAAAAGCATGTTGTGATTAATTGTGTCCACCTACCACAAACGTGGTTTTAAACTTTATCAATGTTGTCTATGTGAACAGACTGTTAAAACAGACTGCATGGTGTGTGTGGGTGTGTGGGTGTGTGTGTGGGTGTGTGTGTGTGTGGGTGTGTGTGTGTGTGGGTGTGTGTGTGTGTGTGTGTGTGTGTGTGTGTGTGTGTGTGTGTGTGTGTGTGTGTGTGTGTGTGTGTGTGTGTGTGTGTGTGTGTGTAGTGTACCTCCCCCCCTCGGTCATGTTGCCTCCACGGCGGCTGCACACACTGCTTCGTCAGGCGGTGGAGTTGCAGAGAGAACGCTGCCTCTACCACAACACAAAGTTAGACGCCAGCCTTGACTCCGCCTCCTTACTGCTGGACCATGTGTGCAGCAGGTACACACACACACACTCACACACACTAATCTCAATTCCACCTCCTTATTGACCATCTCATTCTAACCCTCAGTCTCTCTCTCTGTGTCCCTCTGCTCCTCAGGAAACAGTTCCCCTGTTACACCCAGCAGATCTTGACGGAGCACTGTAACGAGGTCTGGTTCTGCAAATTCTCCAATGATGGCACCAAACTCGCTACCGGCTCCAAAGACACCACCGTCCTCGTGTGGCAGGTGGAGCAGGTGTGTGCACCTTCTGTTCCCACCACCAGCACTACCTGCCTGAGAATCCATAACTTGACCTGCAGGGGCTGGAACACTTGACGGATTCTAAACCACTCTTTATTCATCACTATGTAATCATTATCTTCTGTACAAACCCTTTCAGTTCCTGCAGATTTTCCACGCTGCTTTTTCCTAGGTTGGCGTGTCGGGGCTTTACAGTCAGTCAGTCTCTGGTGTGCTGTTCCTCATTGCAGAATATATCCATCTGAAATGCTGAATCCACACACACACACACACACACACACACACACACACACACACACACACACATCCCCGGTCTGACCAGCCCTTCCTGACAGGACACACACCAGCTGAAGCTGTGGAGAATGCTGGAGGGTCACGCATATGGCGTGTCTTACTTGGCCTGGAGTCCGGACGACACTTACCTCATCGCCTGTGGACCTGACGACTGCGCTGAGCTTTGGCTCTGGAATGTGCAGGTAACCACCTAAAGGCACTCTAGTGGCACCTGTCCTCTGGAGGACTTGTTATGCCTACTTAGTGGTTGATTATTAAGTTCCACGTGATTAAAGGTTCCTGGTTCCACAGCTAATGAATCCAAAGATTGCTTTCGTAGGTCAGAATCCAAAGCAAGAATTAATTGCTGAATGTTGTCTGACTGTATTTTGCAAAACGTATTGACCAGTACTGCTGGTTTATTATAAACTGCTTTTAGAGTTGTAGGGCTTCTGCAGCCTGTGGGGTTACTTGGGTTCTCACTCATTGAGGGAGTATTGCCTCCCCCTGGTGTTCAGACAGGAGAACTGCGTACAAAGATGAGCCAATCTCATGAAGACAGCCTGACCAGTGTCGCCTGGAACCCTGATGGGAAGAGATTCGTCACAGGGGGCCAGAGGGGGCAGTTCTATCAATGCGTGAGTAGAGACGGGGGGGATGGAGGGGGGCGGAGGAATGAATGAGAGAAACAGATGGACCAATGATGGCGGAGTGTGTGCGGACGGGTAGATGGGTGACTGCTGTCTGTGATCAGGATCTGGACGGCAACCTGCTGGACTCGTGGGAGGGAGTGCGTGTGCAGTGCCTCTGGTGTGTCAGTGATGGCAGGACTGTTCTGGCCTCCGACACACACCAGCGCATCCGCAGTTACAACTTCGAGGACCTTACAGACAGAAACATGTCAGTAGCCCTTTTCACAATGGTAGTAGCAATAGTAGTAACTAACAAATAAACTAATGTCTGTTATGTATGTGCATTTAATGGACATGGATTGATATGGAAGATGATTGGCTGACTGATCATTTTGATTGGAGGATGAATGTCTGTGATTGGGTTTCTCAGTGATGATCTGTGCTTCTCTCCTGTAGAGTTCAGGAGGACCACCCTATCATGTCTTTCACTGTTTCCAAGAATGGAAGATTAGCTTTGTTAAATGTAGCAACTCAGGTAAGTGTTACTTGGAACATCTGCTTGCATGCACGTTGTTGGCACGTATGATGTGTGTGTGTGTGTGTGTGTGTGTGTGTATGTATGTTCTTGCACATATGTGTGCACATCCTCTTGTGCATTTGTACATGTCTGTGTGTGTCTTGCTTATGTATGTGTGCATACATTGGTGGGTGGGTGTGTCATTGCTCTCCTGTGCGTAGGGAGTGCATCTCTGGGACCTGCAGGACCGTGTGCTTGTGAGGAAGTACCAGGGAGTGACGCAGGGCTTCTACACCATCCACTCCTGCTTCGGAGGCCACAACGAGGACTTCATCGCCAGCGGCAGTGAAGGTACACCGTGTGTTTGTGTGTTTGACTACGGAGGAATTCCACCTCTATGCCTCTATGGTCAACTCCATGTAATACCTGCAAAGCCTTTCTTTTCCCTACCAGTCTAGCATGAGACATTTCCCTTTGTCTCTCTCCACTACCTCCAGATCATAAAGTGTACATCTGGCACAAGCGGAGCGAGCTTCCTGTCGCGGAGCTGACGGGCCACACTCGCACGGTCAACTGCGTCAGCTGGAACCCCTGCGTGCCGAGCATCATGGCCAGCGCCTCGGACGATGGCACCGTCCGCATCTGGGGCCCCGCCCCCTTCCAGGACACTCAGGAAGTGGACAGCTTCAGTGGTACGTTCAGTCACATCGGATCTTCTAAGAGGGTCACGAGTGTGTTGAGCTAACGTGCTTGCACCGCTGAAGTGGTGCAATTGCTAAACGTCTCTGAAGAACTTTGACGTTTTATGATATTTACCTCTATATGATCTGAGGAATTGAGTTGTGGCGCTTAAGGTACTTCTCTAAATCCACCCCCCCCCCTCTCTCTCTCTCTCTCCATTTTTCTTCCCCCAGAAAATTGCAATAGCATGGACAGTTGATGGTGAAGTCTTATTTCAAGAAACAATCACAAACAAACGCCTAAAAGAGTGAAACCATTTGTACACCAATCCTCCACCACCGTAAGGCGACACGAAAAGAAAGTGATAACAGCGGAAGCAGAGAGATCAGAGTATACATTTTTGCCAGCTGCGCAGTGTGTGAGTGTGTGTATGTGTCTGGAGGGGGGGGGGGGGAGTTGAGGGTGATGTTCAGATCTTCAGAGTCATCACCTGAGCGATCCTCAGGACATGCCTGGTGCAAAGCTGTCTCCGTAGCGACTCGTTTCCGTGGATGCCCCCGTTGCGGGACTCCTCTAGACTTGCATCCTCACCCGTTGTCCATCAGGAGGCCTGTAGCCAGGTGCGCCCCAGTGAGGTGTAGCCCAGGAACCCCTGGCCAGCCCAGCGCACTCTCCATCTGTGTTGTACCATCTGTGCAGTGAGCGCTCCATGAATACCTCTCTCATCCTAGCGGGCTGATGGGGCGGGCGAGGGAGTAAAACCAGTCCCTGCTTTTTGGGTTTTCATTTTGTTTTTGTTGTGGGGGTTTTTCCCCCTCTCACGTTTCTGCTCAGTTGTCCTCCAGACACGCACGATAAGGCTTTAGGTTTGGTTTGTTAGTTTGTCTCCTCCCCCCCTGCGTTTGAGCAGCTGTCCCCGTGTTTCCCTTCCTGGCCAGCTCACGAGCCTGCTCTGGAGTGCTGGAGTTTGGATCTCACCATCAGTGATGCTGATTCATGCATCTTCCTGGGATATGAAAGACCGGTAAACGTCCTCCTCCTCTCCATCTGGGACAGGCGCTCCATCGCCCGTTTTCTGTCCTGATGCCTTTGGTTCTTTTAGCGCTGATGTCGAGTTAAGGGGATTAGAGCTTGCTGGTTTTGGAGGGGGAGCATGGATGTTTGGCTTTGAGAGAATGAGCCCTGCTTGATCTGTAGCACACTGTTGTGGAGGTGTGAGAGGGTGAGTGTGTCGAGGTATGAGAGGGTGTGTGTGGATGCATGTGTGATTGCATAAGTGTTGGGGGGTGTGTGTGCCTAAATGTGGAACTGTTTCACACCAGCCAGAGTGTGTGTGTGTCCTCAGAGTTTAGTTGAATAAGTAATTTTAACTGAATTTGATTTAAAGCCCCATATAGACCCTCATCTGTGGAACAGAAATTACACTTTGAACCATTTTGTATACTTGTTTTAAAAAAAACAATGAGGGCTTTTCCTTTAGATTTGTTTTTCTTCACCTCATCACCGTTCACCTTAGAGGAGCTTTCAGGTGAGCAACTGTGGACAGAGATTCAATGGAGGTCATACGTGTACCGTGTGACCCGCTGAGGCAACAGAAAATGCAGCCACAGCTTTAAATGTGATACTGTGACACTCGACCTGTCAATCAAATGCCCCGCCTCCTTGTTCGGAGCCAGGGACAGAGGGTGTTTTCCAGGAACACAAACTTAGTGCAGTTCTGTGATCTACACACAACATACATATGTAACGTTTCTTATTGGGGGGGGGAAACATCAGTCTCCACAGATATGCATGCTGTCTGCATTGCTGGAACGCATCCTCATTTGAGACCTATGCAGCAAAGCTCCGCCCCAAATACCTTTCATAGAAAGAGTCCAGTCCTTTTAAGCCCAACTCTAGGGCCCCGCCCCCTTTTTCAGTTCTGGTGTTGAGCAGCACGGTAAACTTGTCTACATTTGCACTACGTATCAAGTCCTCTCAGTCATTTTTCCAACATGACATGTTTCAACTGCCATACGAGTTTTGGTAAAATGAATCCACCAACATGCCTGAAATTTCTAATAATGTTTAGACTGTGGCTCTGTGCTCATTAGAAATTTCACACTGGCATTTTGGCTCAAGCTGTTTACCTAATAGGTACATATACCTATTCCTAGGGTTAGCCCTATTCCTAGAGTTAGGGTCAGGGTTAACCCTGTTCCTAGGCAGTTAAGTCCTTTTAAGTTGATAGAGCAGAATAGAGCTTTCTTTCCACTGCCCCCTCCCCTTTCCACCCCCCCCCCTTTTTTTTTTTTCTTTTTCCCTTTTTTTGACACAATAATTTGCTATGGACTGATAGTAATGTTTAAAAGTTTTTTTCTGTCTGTTTTTAATAAAGATTTGTTACTTTTTTGTGATATTATTTCTCCTTTTTTGTGTTTTTGGTTGACCTTTGACCTGTATTATCATATTAAACTATAACCAGCCAAATTGTCTCCTCTTATTTCCTGTTTCATTTCATTTGCATTTGTGTTTTCCATAGTTTTATTAACCTTTTTTTATTGACAAGTTTACTTAGAAGTGCACTATTGAGATTAGTGAGACCCTTGCCCTCACCAAACCTCCAAGGCAATATATATTTTTGTGACACATTTTTGCTAAATTTGACATGCAGACCTATATGTGCCATTACCTGGTCAAAAGAAAAAGTGATAATTTACTGTGTGGCAGCATTATCAGAAGGGTCTTCTGGTTTCCTTTCAGAGGGTTTGATTGAGATTTGGGTGCGTAGCATCTTTTTCTGGACACCATTACAAACTGCTGCCTTTCTTCCTGCTCTGCCCACTCTGTTTGGGTCCACCCATGAGGTGGAATGAACCCTCCTATAGAAGCCCACCATTCCTGAAATGACGATATGAATAAAGGTCTCTTATTACTTCAAATGTGACTTGATGAAAAGAAACAAAGAAAAAACTTGCCAAGGCAGAAAATTCAAAGAAAACAAACCTCCCTTCCCTCACGCCCCCTGCTGGTGAGCCAAGCATACATTTCATGCATTTTCAGAAGAAACTATCTTTGAAAGCAGCAGCAGCGAGGAACCACTCAGTGTGGACTATAGCGAGTGAGTCCTCAGTTGGACGCAGCTTCAGCGCTTCTCTTTTTGTCGTAACAAACCCTTGTTTCCTTTTAAAAAGTGTTTTCTGGTCTGTTTAGCTTTCCATAAGGCCTTACATTGGAGGGTGGGGTTACAGCAGAAATGATGGATGTTTCAGGGTGGGAGATCCTGAGTGATGGGGTCATAGTGTGGGGGGATGTTTTTGCGTTAACTGTGTTATTTCAAATGTGATTGTAATGTTTTGTATTGTTGTGTAGGAGATGTGTTATGTATGCATATTTTCAATAAAGCATTCAGGGTTTTGAAAAAGAATATGAGCATTGCACATGCCTCCCAAGGTGCTAAAAATTAAATAAATGAAGAATAAAAAATTATTTGAGAATGACGTAGTGCTTATGTCATAAAGGTATTCAATGCCATTCTAACGTACATGACCAGTTATGTAAAAATACAAGCACAGGCTGTTAGTTTAGGGTTTTGGTTATGCTGTGTGGTAGTGTTAGAGGTTTGGTAATGAGTTTGGTTATACTGGGTGGTAGTGTTATGTTAGACTTATGTAGCTTGGTTATGCTATGTGGTAGTGGTAAGAGTTTGGTTATGTTGTGTGGTAGTGTTGGGAGTTTGATTATGTTGTGTGGTAGTGCTAGGAATTTGATTATGCTGGGTGGAAGTTTTGGGGTAGGCTTAGATTGCTTGGTATGTTGTATGAAAGTATTAGAAGTTTGTTGATGCTATATGGTAGTGTCATGAGTTGCTTATGTTGTGTGGTAGTGTCAATTGTTTTGTTATGTTTGTAGTAGTGTTATGAGTTTGGTTATGTTGTGTGGTAGTAATATGAGTTCGGTTATGTTGTGTGGTAGTGTTAGGTGTTTGGTTATGTTGTGTGGTAGTGTTAGGGTCTGTATATTTTGTGTTATGTAACATTTTCAGTCTAATAATGCTTTTACTAGTGAAACTAGATCATTGCATAAGTACTCCTGACATGTTGTTTTATTATTTTGTCTACTCTTTGTTGCTTACCCAGGTGCAACAAAGCATAATTGATAAGTACATTAATTGCTAGCTCATAGACACCAGCTGTTTTTATTGGTTGGTTTGTTTTTAATCTTCGTTTTGTTTTGGGGGTGTATGTGCTGATATGTATATTTTTATACAAGTTAACTCTCAACATAGCATGTAATCACGTCAGTATAAGCTTTTTAAAAATTACACTAATCATTTCAAAATTAATAATTTTCACTAATTATTAATTATTTTCAAAATGGCTTACATATGAAATTGATGTATGTCACTTTCAAGACTTTGTTGCTTGATTCATTTTCTACCATTCACTGGTAGATGAGCTCTAAATCAGTAGACAAGAAACAAGAAACATATTAAAATATATTAATCTTAGATTAATTATAATAATTATGGACGATGCAACTGTGTTGTATTGTCAGGGAGTACAATACAAACTCGTGTAAACAACGTCCTGAACAGTTTGGTGCAGCGTTGCCTCTATTACTTCAGGATGGAGCGGAGGCGATGACGCGTTCTACGTAATCGTTACTTCACGGGCGGCACGCGCGTGCTCGTCGCCAATGTTCGGTCGGTCCTCGCCGGGATCTACGTGGGCGAAACGGGGACGGAGGACAAACCGCTTTCGCCCGCCGCGGCAGTTATGGCGGCTCCGTTAGCTCAGTTCGACGAAGACTGGCAAGACTTTGACGAATTCAAGTCGTCCTCGGACGGTTCCGTGTCCGTGCTGGACCAGGTTAACGCGAACGCGGGCGACGCCGGCCCGGAAGACTTCTCCTCCGACACGGACAACAGCTTCTTGGGGGAGACGTGCAGCTTCAGGTCCGTGGAGGACCTTGTGCACGACTTCGACGAGAAACTGAGCGTGTGCTTCCGAAATCACGGCACCACGACCGAACATATAGCGCCGGTGAAGCCCATAACGGAGGAGAGTTTTCTGAAGAACGACGAGTAAGGAGCCCGACGAACCGCGGTTCCGTGTCCGCAATCAGCGCCGGACAAACACCGTGCTTGCTAACAAAACGATAGCCAACTACATAGGAACACAGTAATCATCTAGCTAGCTATCCGGTTTGACGGATGTCGGTTAACGTTTTTAACGGATTTTATTCGTATTTGACGTCATGACTGGCCGTTCCTGTCTTGCAACTGTCTCCAGTTGTTTGTTTGCCATCGCCGGGTGATGAACGTCTCTAGGAATGTGATGGTTCTTCAACATCTGCGTGTAAAGCACCGTCGCTTCTTCTGCACCCTTGGGTCTGCTTGGCGTTCGTGTCGACCTGTTTTCACGTAGTCCCACGAGGAGGTGTTTCTGGTTGTTTGCATTTCTGACCCACCATGCGGTGCTGCTAACATAATCCGGCATAATACTTGGTACTTTGAATACTATTCACTTCAGAGAGATGGGTTTTCTGCGTGCTACTGGATTAATTAGCTAATGCAAACACTACACCACTGCCTTCCCCAACACACACACACACACAGGCATGGACACTCACACAAGATGATGCAGTGTGTGATTTTCCTAGGTAGGGCCTGGGACTGAGCTCTACTGCCCTGTCTGACCTGTTGCCCCCAGGCAGTGGCGCACACACACTCCTGCGACTTTTCCTGTGATCTCAGACACATTATAGATACTTAGAAACTGCTTTTACAGACCTCAGAATGCTGTCCCACCGACACAGTCTTCAGATGTTCTGTTTATTAACTCGTTAGGATTAAATGTACTGAGTTCAGAGTGTGAGGTTCAACTGAACCCAGTAAATAATCTGAGCAGTGAACATCTGATATGTCCTTATCTCAGTGATCAGCTCCTAGATTTAAGCTATTTCTCTCAAATAGGGTGTTAGCAGTGTGGCAGATATGGGTTTGAGGAGACGGAGGCTTCAGTAGCCTGTTTACTGACTAATGAGGCTGGCTGGCAGTGGTTGAAGCACAGAAACTGTAAGGTGTATGTGGTTTGTGGTCCGTATGCAGTTTGCTGTGATGAGTCTTCCGGCTCTGTGGGCACAGATAAGAAGGGAGAGGATGTGTTGAAATGGATGCAGCACAAAACTCGGCAAATGTCTTCATACCTCACACCGATGTAGCCTGCAGTAGGCCTTTTTAATCCCTTATTTCCAGGCTCTACATTGGCTGGTGTTTTTTCAGATGGCAAGAAAGACTGTTTACAATGTTATGTTGCAATAGAAAGGTGTTGCAGCACTGGAAAGGGCACGAAGCCGCAAACTGTGGAGTCGGTGTTTTATGACTCTACAGTATAGGTTCAGGATTATGAGGAGAGGTCTGACGTGGGGTGGTTATAGACTGGTCTTGTAGGTCTGCTGGATCATGTGACGTGCTTCACCACAGCTGCTCGTCCCATGCAACACTCATCTGGAACGTCTGAGCTTGAACAGGATTCCCACAGCACACAAAACCAACAGTCGTGTGTTGGAGAGCTCATTTACATAGCGCAGCCATTGTAGGAGGAGGAGTACAGCGCAGGGCAATATTGTGACTACAGTGAACAGATGATGTTTTGTTCCACCACAATTCAAAGACTCAATAGTTCATTCTCTCTCTCTCTCTCTCTCTCTCTCTCTCTCTCTCTCTCTCTCTCTCTCTCTCTCTCTCTCTCTCTCTCTCTCTCTCTCTCTCTCTCTGCGTGTGTGTGTGCGCGTGCTTGTTTTTAGGATATGGAATGCTCTCACAGACAACTATGGAAATGTGATGCCAGTGGACTGGAAGACGTCTCACACACGCTCTCTGCATCTTCTTACGCTCAACCTTTGTCTGCAGGGGGTAAGGCATCCATACTTCTGGACTCTTTCTTCTGTCCATCTGTATGCTAACCCGTTACGGTACTGGAATAGTTAATAATCAGAAAGTTGCCGGTTCAAGTCCCACCCCTGCCAGGTTGCCATGGTTGGGCCCCTGAGCGAGGCTGTGACGAACCTACAATTGCTCAAATCGTATCGTCATAACTGTAAATTGTTCTGGGTAAAGAGTGTCGGCTAAATGCCGTCAATGTAAATTGGGTTGCTTATTCATTATCAACACGCCTATCCGTGTGCCACAGTAACAAATGACCAGTTAAGTGACAATGAGGAGTTTCACTCTTTTCTAAGCTGTGTGTGTGTGTGTGTGTGTGTGTGTGTGTGTGTGTGTGTGTGTGTGTGTGTGTTCAATCAGAAGGTGGACAGTGTGAGTCTGGATGTATCTGATGACGAGGAGCTGAGGGAACAGATGGATCTGCACTCCATCATTGTGTCCTGCGTCAACGATGAGCCACTGTTCACTGCTGAGCAGGTATCACACACACACACACACACACACACACACACACACACACACATACAAGGGACACATACGCATGTACACGTGCACACACACATGCGCAGTGTGAGAACAAGCAAGTGAGAAATTGGTCAGTCCTAAATTCATCAATATATCATCTGTTCCCTGTAGTCACAGTATAGTCTACTGTTGAAGGCAGTGATATGCAAATGAACACTAACACCATACAGTATGTAAGCATACGTGGGCATGCACACACACATCACAGATAAAACATGTTTGCAGGTCATAACTTTATGAACTAAGATATGATGTTCATTTGAATATGCGTGGATATTAAAATATTAATGTGACTAATTCAGAATGAAGTAGTTTAATGTGGTAGTCGTGTATTATGGCTGTATTAATAGGTGTTTTTGTGGCAGGTAATTGAGGAGATAGAAGAGATGATGCAGGAGTCTCCAGACCCTGATGTGGATGAGAGACCCTCCCAGTCTGACCTCTCTGTGCTTCCTACGGAGCTCCACCCCCTCTCTCACTCCACCTCCACCAGCAGCTATGAAGAACGTCAGTATTGCCTCTGCCCATCTGTGTCTGCCTCTGTCTGTCTGTCTGTCTGTCTGTCTGTCTGTCTGCATCTGCCTGCCTGTCTGTCTGACTGTGTGCCTGTTGTGAATCTCAATCCACGAGTACAAGCAAGTAAACCGGTTATGGAACGACTTGTTGGCGTATAGTGAACTTCAGTGCTGCATTTTTGGGACTGTTGGGTTCCTGTTGGTTCCATGGCTGTGTTAAAGACAGACACTAAAAGAGGAACCAGAGAATCAAGGTATCACGCCCAGACAAGGCTGGACTTGGGGCCGGGTTCCTCAGTGAGAGCCTGGTGGCAGGGAGCCCCATAACTGGGCTCGGCACCAAGAAGCAGGGTGAGAGCTGGAGACCTCCGAGGAGAGCCGTTGCTCCTCCATGTTGGAAGGAGCCAGTCGAGGTGGTTCAGGCATCTGATGACGATGCCCCCAGTCTCCTACCACTAGAGGGGTGCCAGGCATGTGGGCAAAGCCTGTGTTATGATCTCACTGCTGGAGGAGCACCTGTCTTACGATGCAAGCTGTAGCCTGAGTAGGAGAGGGAGGGAGTGTGTGTGTGTGTGTGTGTGTGTGTGTGTCTGTCTGTGTTGAAATTGGCAGAATGTGTAACAAGTTGAGTAACGGTGATTGCGATGGTGTACAAGGTGGTTATGTAAAACATATACATTGCATAATACTGTTGAGTATTACTATTACTAAATTGAGGTGTGGGGGGGTGATGTGTTTGTAACTATAAGCATGTGTGGGTAAGAGAGCTGGATCTTGTGCATGTTCCCGTGCTTGTGTGTGTGCTGAATACATGTTACATGCATGTGTGTGCATACGTGTTATGTGTGTAATCATTTGCATTAGTGAATATTTACTTCTGTGTCTATAGTGTATTTGTGGGTGGATGTGGGTATGTGTGTGTGTGTGCGCGTGCACATTGGTTCAGAGCCGTGTCCCTCTCTCCCCAGGTGTGCGAGGGCTGTGTGTATGTGAGTGTGCACATTGGTTCAGAGCCGTGTCCCTCTCTCCTCAGGTGTGCGACAGATGGGTGTGTGCGAGCTGGAGGAGATGCTGGAGCAGGTGGAGAAGGAGATTCGGTGCTTCTCAGAGGAACTGATTGAGCAGCTGGCCCTGCGGGACGAGCTGGACTTTGAGAAGGAGGTGAAGAACGGCTTCATCTCCGTCCTCATCGACGTGCAGAACCGGCAGAAGGAGCACCGCGAAACGATGAAGAGGAGGAGGAAGGGGAAGACTGCCACAGGAACACCGAGGAGTGATCGTACACACGTGCCTGGAACTGTGAGTGCAGAACACACCCACCCACCACACACACACGTGTGCTCGCACACGCTGAATTATGCACATTATGTGCATAAATACTGAATCGTATGGAGTCTCTTCGCCGGGACTGATGGGAGATTTGCACTGCGTCTTGTGTGTGTTCTGTGTACAGTACCCATCTGAACAAGAATAATTTTCATTTTTTTCTGTTCTCTTTTGGAATCAGGTACTACCTGCAGTCACACTCTCGATATCAAACGTGCACTTGCTCACACGCGCGCTCTCTCACATATTCTCTCACGCACACGTGCAGCAGTGTTTTGTGGAAACGGAGCGAGTCCTTTTGTCTATTGTGCACTTTCTACTTACCGTATTTTCCAGACTATAAGCCGCTACTTTTTTCCCCACGATTTGAATGCTACAGATATCATCTGT
Organism: Brachyhypopomus gauderio; assembly: GCF_052324685.1. Lineage (NCBI taxonomy): Eukaryota > Metazoa > Chordata > Actinopteri > Gymnotiformes > Hypopomidae > Brachyhypopomus > Brachyhypopomus gauderio. The sequence goes on from NC_135219.1 coordinate 5,998,466, forward strand.
AGCATTCAAATCGTGGGGAAAAAAGTAGAGTTACAGTGATTCTACAGAAAAAAGTAGAGTTACAGTGATTATAACTTAATTCATTGAGCCCTTTAGTTTTGTCCTAACTAGATATTTAGACATAATACTGCTGTAATACTGCGAAGTCGTGGTCAGAGGTGAACTTTAGTTTAGCCAGTGTGTAATTAACACCCTTGAGCCAGTGTGGCTTTGGACCTAGATAATGCCGTGCCGTTTGCTGTGATGGATAATTAAAGTCTAGCTCTTATTTATGCATAGAAACGTAAATCGACAATATAATCTGTAGCGTCTTTATGCGGATAAACGAGGGGAGTCTGAATTCACCGGCTGAAAGCCAAAACTGTTGCACATGAAATGCTACAGGCACCGTTCAGAAACTGATAAGTTCAGTTAAACGTACAGTGAGTCCCCGCTTAACGACGGGGTTAGAGACTGAAAGTCCGTCGTAAAGCAGTTTTTGTCGTTAAGCGTGACCCTAGATTTAGATACGCTTTGATTGTAAATACAGAATAGAACAAAAACTAACAATGTTCTCATGTGTACAGCGTGTGAAAGAGCAACACTCCACTACACTCCACTGTGCTGCCAATGCTCCTCTGCACACTGCACAAAATAAAAAAAAAAAGTCGGTCATAACTCTTGTCTGTTGTTAACCAGACCCGGCGTTAACCGGGGACTCGCTGTGTTCAGTTCAGTAGATATATGCGGCTTATAGCCCTGTGCGGCTTATACAACATTTTCCATAAAAAAATTAAAAAAAACTTGGTAGGTGCGGCTTATATTGAGGTGCGCTCTATAGTCCAGAAATTATGGTACTACTACCTGTGGCTCATGCTTACCCACCTCTGTCTGTCTGTCTCTCTCTAGCAGTTCAGTATGGAAGGTCTGTCCATTCTAGTTCAGAACAGTCTCAGCCAGTCTTTCAGAGGCTCCAGAGGAGATAGACAGGTGCTGCTCCACCCCTGTCATCCCTCGCTCCATCTCTTTGTTGAAACATTTGTTATTTCTCTCCTCCTTCACCCCAAATACGCTTCACGTTCACATGCCATTGCTGTCATTAAAAACCTGTGGCCCCAAAGCAAATGAAAACAACTCTGCTGAGGTGAATCAGCCGATGAAAGGAAAGCTTAAGACACGATGATTTAAAGCTGCTTGCTTTAAATCGGTGGTTCTCAACCTTTCTGAGAACTACTGCAGTTGGGGATCCCCCGCTCTTCAGGCGCCACCACCCACACACCCCCAGCCCTCTCCCAAACACGCCACCTTGCATTGATGAACAGACAGCTGACCAGGTGACTAGGCGGACAGCCTATGATTATATAGGCCAACACCATTATCATCATCAGTAGTGGTAGGTAGGCCTGTTTCAATACTAGGCTATTGCTATAATTGAGGTTGCTTTATTGTTATTATTAGCATATTTTATTATTGTTACTAGTATCAGTAGGCCTAGTGGTAGGCCTACTAGACTATTGCTATAATTGGGAATAGGCAACAAACCTCTTTTTATGCTTTATTATTATTATTAGTTGTATTTTTATTACTAGGCCTAAGAGTAGCCATATCATCTGCATGTTTTACAGAAGCTGAAAGGTAGATCATGTTCATTTGAGAACTGGGCCTGCTGTGCCTTGCAGAGATCCTCAATTCATAGAGCAATGTTTGTTTGATAAACAGCCTCAAATCATCCTCAACTCATGGAGCAATGTTTGTTTGATAAACGGCCTCAAATCATCCTCAATTTGCACGATTGCTGTGTTTAGTTTTGAGTGTTTGTCATTTTTGAGAATGTTCATACAAACATAGAAGTGAAAGGGAGGAGAACCTTTAAGGCAACGTCACAGTTGAGGGTTTTCCTGTATCACTCCTTGGGTTTTTAAAGTAAATAAATTGATATCGAGATGGTAAAATGGTATATCGCGAGCTGATCCACTCATTGAATGCAGCTATCTGTATTTGTAAAATATTTTGTTGATTTTGTATTTATTTTCTATTTCTCCACCAAATGTTTGCATGTTGTCAGGCCTTCTTCTTTAGAAGTAAAAATGTTTGCTTAACTGTAATTACTTAAACTGCCCCCCTTCTCTTCTTCAGTATTTGACTACAGTTATTCCATATGAGAAGAAAAGTGGTTCTCCCTCTGTTGAGGACCTGCAGATATTATCCAAGAGTGAGTGGAAATTTACCCATACATCATGCGTGTTATAGTTTCTCAGTGAATGTTTGTAAACGGAGTGGATGTGTTTGTGCCAATTTTCTTCAGTTTTGCGTGCCATGCGGGAGGACAGTGAGAAGGTCCCCAGCCTTCTGACTGACTACATCCTCAAAGGTAACTGCCCCACCCAGTCCCTCAAAGGTAACTGCCCCGTCCATGAGATGCTGTGATTGATGGGTCTTCTCTCATCTCTGCAGTTCTGTGTCCCACGTAGACCTGTCCAGCAGCGCTGTGGGTTGGCTTCATCTCGGACAGATGCTGTTTCGCCTCTCAACGTCCTCACAATTTCTCCTTCATTCATCTTCGTGTTTATGTTTAGTTGTCCTTTAATGTACTAAGACGTCTTAATGTTATCTGGGCATGTAGTCATCATGTGTTTAACCATTTGACAGTATTCTTTGACGCACCGATGAAGGACTGTGTTTGGTGTCACGTCCTCAGTTTAGTTTGTTTTTGGTATGAAACTTTATGCCTTGCATATGTTTCATCATTTTATATTTCTTTACCATGGCCTGAGTTCCTGTTGGTTAACGTAGTACCATTCTGATCGACATCTAATCAGGATTAAGAGAGATCAAACTACTCCCAGTCAAAAAGCTTCATGCAGAACTAATATTAAAACACATGAATCACCTGTAGACTAGACCCAGAGCAGAGTGTAGCATAGCTATAGCATTACTCGCAATGGAGATTTTATAGCAATATAAGAAGGGTTCGTATTTCCTGATGCAGTCCTGCTAATGCAGAGAGGATGTCTTGGAACAGTGATATTTCCTGTTAACGGATGTTAGTTTTGATGAGGGCAGAGAAGCGGAGAGATGACGCAGCATCAGTGTGAGCTCACCATGGTTACCGCATCAGTGCCGTTAGTTCACTCCCTCACGACTTCATAGGGAGTCCACAAAAGTCTGAGACTCTTAGTACTACAGTGACATCAAATGGAATTGGGCAGATGCATGTTTTCTGAATGGAGCTGTCGATGATCTCTGAACATGATTTTATATAGTATATACTTTTACACAAATATGTTGGGAACAATTTTCAGAGGCACATACAGCTGCATAGTATAGTCAGTGACACTACAAGGTTTGTTGCCAAAGTAATTCACAGTGGTGGGCATCAATTCGAGCTAATGTGTATCTACTAACGGTTCAAGGATCAAGTCATGGGTCTTGTCTGCATGGAAGGCTTTATGAAGGCTACAGTCAGAAGTGGTTTGTTGGTAATCCTGGGTTAGGGTTGGTTTGTTGGTAATCCTGGGTTAGGGTTGGTTTGTTGGTAATCCTGGGTTAGGGTTGGTTTGTTAAAAAAATATATATATATAAAAATTACCGGTACTAGTCAAGCTCGGTTGCAATAAATCGAAGCATTAGCATTGCAGTAGTGTCTAGTAAAGTGAGGACATCCAGATCATAGTACTACTAGTAGTAATATTGCTACTTTCCCTAATAATAATAAGAAGAATATACTTTCTTATACTGTTTGCAGTGTTTTGTGATGAGCTCGTCCACAGAGCCCGGACTGCAACTGCTCTTAGACTGCATTCTGCCACCTCAGCACCTGTGCAGTTCTCTGATCAGAGCCTGTTCCTGTGCGGTTCCTTCTGAACCCAGTGCAGTCTGTTCTACAGGCCTGGGTTGCCTGGGACAGCCACACTTATAGTTGCATCAGAAACATGGATCGGATCATCTGTTTGTGGAGCTGGTTTGACCCCTGTCCAGCAGTAGCCTCAAGCACTTCCTGCCTGGCTCAGACAGGGGCAGGGCTTGTGAAGTGTGCAGGTACCACAGCAAGGTCCCTCTCCTCCCATCACTATCAGCAGTGCTGATCAAACATAGAATCTGAATTTGCCCCAATAGCTGACCTGTCCTGTGTGACACTACTCCCTTTTAAATACGGATTTAAACATTTACAAAGGCAATAACTGGAAGGATGTGTGTTAAAGTGATGTCTGTCCCGAATGAACCATCTCGAATGTTTTTACTAAGAAGTACCATCCTAAGTGGCTAATTCTGGATGAGTTATCTGGTTATTAGTACAGGTCCTCTGTACCAGAGTTTTTTTTGCAGGTCCTGTCTAAGGTTTGGCTAGTGAAACTTGTGTGGTGTGTGTGCGTACGCATGTGTGTTTTTATCCTCTATGGTAGTGATTTTTGTAACCTGTCAGAGACCGGACACTAGCTGCACCAGGCACTTTTTCTTCCATTATAATGAAAGTGGGTTAAATGTGAGTGGTAAAACAGGAAGGGTGTAGTCTTTCAGAGCACTACACTACAGTCCAGCTGCTCTGTGGAAAAGCAGGTGAAGAACTACACTTCCCACGCTGCTTCACAACTCTTCTCATTGCAGCAGTGATATGAGGAATAAGCTGGAGTGGCCTGTGTTAAAACATACATATATCTGCACTGAGTGCTGTTTCAGGGTCCCTAGAAATCGCTAGAAATTTATATTTATATGGAAAAATGAACAACAGTGAAAGGCCATCTTTGTAAATGCCTGACATTTTGTACATAGAAAAGCTCCTTATTTTTAATGCAGCATTCTTTAATTTTTTAATGTCATGTTCTATGCTATGACAGTTAATTTATTTAGTTAATGTTTTGTATCCATCTCATGGTCTATAGCGGTACAAACGTTACAGTGCCTGTATATGCATCAGTGCACCGCAAATAAATGACATCATGCCTGATGCACCACAGAACACCTCAAATAAAAGATGACATGCTGACGCAGGGCTGTGTGTTGGTTTTACTCCACCTGTATGTTGTGTTAACCATCTAATTAAAAAACTGGATAGCTGATGAAAATGGTACGTAGTGAAAGGGGGGTCCAGTCTGCTGTAGTGGTTTGCCCAACACCACTATATCGTTACATTGATTCTTACAGGGCCTTTTGTAAGGTGTGTTACAGACTGTTCAGTTGCTAAACAGACAATATCTGTAATGGTTGGATTTAAAATGGTTTAAGTTTAAATCTATTCAGACTGCTCTAACTTGGATGACTAGCTAGTCACCACATATGATGTGTGCAAATATCATTAGTCCTGAGATGAAAAAGTCATTATTTCACCCTTGAAATCTTTTTGAGTTATGTAATTAACTAGGATTTTAGGGCAGCTAAGAGAATTCTCACTACCGTTATGAGTCCAGATCTGATTCTCTAGAATGTATTCGCATTTTACTAAAAACACTCAATTCAAAACAATTAAATATTGTTAATAATGGTATGTATTTGTACCATGGAGGTACAGTCTTGAGAACTTAGCAGGAGTTTTACAGACAATTTCATTTAACATATGCAGTATTTTGTAAATCCATGTTCTGGGACAGACTCTGTATGTTTCTGTTTTGTTTTTACAATAATATAATGTCATTTGTTCCTTGCTGAACTCCTCTGTGAATCTGTAAGCTTCATGAACCCATAATCATTAACCCAGGACCGCACTGCTGTGAGGAAGAGGGACTTAACGTTCAGCACTTATCCTTCCAAATGCACAATAAGGAAGGAACAGATATGTACACAATTCCTATTCACATTTTACTTGTCAGCATTTATTATTGAGAAAATTCACAAACATAATTGCTGTTCTTTTTCTTCCCAGATGTGCTGGGCTTAAATATTACAAAGCTGTGTGACTTTTCATGCACATTTTCACATGTATCTGGTATATTTTCCTCTGAATTTTGCTGTCTTGGGCGCTGGTTCGCACTAGTTGGATGTGATAGTGGAGAAGCACTTTCAGACCAGTGTTCTGACATATTACATATAAAACATATCTAGAATATAAATGCCAAATTATGGTATGACACCTCTAATGTTTTTCATAAATTGCTTTGGATGAGTGAACAGAACACACAAGCTAAGACAATGTATGAGTGTTATCTGCACTGTAGCTGTAAATGTTGTTCAGCTTTAAGAAGGTGCATTTGGCCATCATCTTTAAGAGACCTTATAAAGGACAAATGCACCTTCTTCATGTTTCCTACGCCTGCGAGAAGCACCCAGCAATGGTCCGTCTCTGCAGAAAGGTCCTACGGCTGTGTGTCCTGCAAAAATGACCTCGAGACCTCTGGAGGTCTTAGTTGTTTTTGCCGTCTGTGTTGTCCCTCAGCACCCATTTGAGCAGGAATATTTTCAGGGGTGTTGGCGTCTGGCTTTCACTCTGCCGGCTACGGGGGACTCCTCTACCTCCTCTACCCCAGGCTCCACAGCATCGGTTCAGCTCTCCTTTTTCTCTCTTACGAGCTTTTCTCCCTTTTTACTTTTTCCCCTCAGTATAAACCTCTTCCTGCGTGCACCTCTGAAAGAGCCCTGGGCACTCGAAGGTGAAATGTCAGAGGGCATTTTAATGGAAGTTCACAAGTTGGTGTCGGTGAACATAGTGTGTTCTTTCCTCACAGTGCTGAAGCCCTTAATGGTGTCCACGAACTCTTCATCAAACTGAGGAAGTTGAAAAGGTGAGAAGAAAAAAGATTAGATAGACAAACAGGAATATGAGAAGGAGATATTAGTGTCAATGGCAACAGTTTAAACCAATATCTTTCTGTTACAGTTTTTTGCAGCTGCTAAGACCCCAAAATTGGTGCCTTTTAAAGCACTAACCCAGACATGGACAAACTACAACCTGCGGGCCATATACGGCCCATTAGGCTTTTTAATCCGGCCGAACTTGTCCAAAATACTGTATAGTCGTATACTCTTGCTTTTCATCCTTTCCCCTGCAATACCCTCGTCACCCCAATAGATGGCACATTGGCCTCTGTTGGAGTGTAACTTTTCGCTGCCGTTTTCGCCCTTCGGTAAAAATGAGCGTCTCCCCAATATTCCAGACACATTGGCCTCTGTTGGAGTGTAACTTTACGCTGCTGTTTTCGCCCTTCGGTAAAAATGAGCGGACCAAAGAAAAGAAAAGTGGACACTGAGTGCCGAGTGTTTAAAACGGAGAGGACAACAAAATATTTATTCACTGAGGTCCGATCAATGGCTGTATGTCTGATATGCCAATAAACAGTTGCAGTGTTCAAAGAATACATTATCAGCCGTCACTTTGTTACGAAGCATGTAAACTACGCTAGCAAACAGTCAACAGAAGGACGAGCGGCTAATGCTCACAGGTTGGCAGTTTCTCTGCTGTGTTGTGAAAAAAATGCATATGGAAAGTTTGGAGGAGTGTAATGTGCGCATTTACACATCAGGGGTACAGTAGCTTAATTAACACGCCGCACATCGCTCTCAATTTAAAGACCCCTTTCTAGTTTATACTGAAGGCAGGATATTTAATGCAGTCTGTCTCTCAGGACCAGGGCGCATTGAGCGTGTGACACACGCATTTGACCGTCTTCACACGCTCACACGCCACACTTCCGATTTCACACGGCGAGAAAAAAAATCTAGTTTATTTACCTCCGATCCATATCTATGTCGCCCTCCACTGGCGATCGATCGCGATATACAACCCCCCCCCCGCTCAACAACTCACGTTCGCCACCCCCCCCCCCCCCCCCCCCCCCGCTCAACAATTAACGTTCGCCACCCCCCGTCAACAACTCTCACACTCTGACATGAATCCAAAACTTGAGAGCCCTGCTCAGGACAATCCGTCCATGATTGATCCGTGTTTAAAACAATTAGAAATTATTGAGCTTGAGTATTTCGTTAGGTAATATGTTTTGAATGTTGAAAGTTTTCCATTGATATTTTTCCAGTAGCCTAAGTTTTGATTTCATTAACTTTGCACCTTCAATTGAAATGTATAAAAATAATATGGTCAAGTGGTTGACCACATGCATTGGGTGGCAAAGGGTCCAACCTTATCTGTGCTGCTACACTGTAGCATCATCCAGACATTTCAAAATGAGAATAGATAAGTAGACCTATCCTATATGTACTACATCATGTTTTTGCACTAGACTGCCCCTCGCTGGGGGACGAAGACAGCTATTCACCTCAGAACAGAAAGAGACCATCAATATGGTCAGAGCAAACAACATCAAACTACAACAGCACCTCATTACTGACGTCACCATCAACAACATCCATTCAGTGAGTCTATCTGGACTGGGCCAATGACATTTTGCACAAGTATGCTCTGCAATCCACTCACTGATAGTCTAGTGTGCTGTGTCGCACAAAATTGACGTTGTGCTTATATCATAATGTTGTACAAGACTGTAATGAACGTCATAGGACACAGTGCCGTTGTCAGAGTTGGGCAGCATGGTAGCAACATCACAACGTGTGCAGCCATTTGCCAGAATGGTGGTGTTCATCATCATGCCACTCTTGGTCCCTACAACACTATTCACATCATAACCTTCCTCAACACAGAACATAGCATACTCATTCTCCATCACTAGGGGGATGAACCAGAACAGTCGGGGTGTGTTGTCGTCTGGGCCAACATAAGCTTGTACCGGGCTGCTCAAGTACAAACTGGTTCACTGAATAACCACGACTTGTGGTGCTTCACCTCCACCAAACTCTCCATTGCTGTGGCATGGAGGTGGTCGCCAACCCCACCCACGCAAATCCATTCAACAGGTGATGGAGGAAGCTTGAAGTTATTTGGTCTGTTTGTTTTTCTTTTTATTTTTGTCATTTTTGTTGTCCATGTGGTTACAGTATATACCACATGTGTTGCTGTAGTGTTCATGCACAACCAAAAAAAACCCTTCTGCTAATTGTGTTTGACTTTATGGTGTAAATGTACTGAATATGCAGAAATAACCTCTATATTTGTGAATATTCATGTAAATGTGACACTTCCGTCAGAACTTCACAGCAGACTACAAACTGAACATTCGAACACATGGTGGTGTTTTCCAATTGTCACATCAGTGTGTAGTTGTCATATGGGGAAGGCTAATCATCGGATATTTGTGTGTAGAGTTTGGATGCAATAATATGGTTTTGGCAAGAGTTTTGGTTGAAGTGTGTGCTTTTTCCAAAAGTTTGAGATGTTTTGCCCGTTGTGTGTGGCATTGGCTGGTGTGTGACCAACAGTGACCAATCAACTGGCTGACAACAAGAATGGTCAGTTGATAAACCAGCTGATTATCGGAGGTGTGTTTTGGGACTCACCATGCCGCTATCATGAGCACGGAAATAGGGATCCCACACCCCGTCTTCCCCATCCCCCTCCTTCCTGTCAATCAGCTGGCTCACGCTACGCCGCAGGGGACTCTGGGAGGGGCCGTGTGCAGACATGTGGCCTGTTGACACGGTAACAATCCCCACCTCACCTGCAGATAAACTGCTGTCTTCCAGAATCTTGGTGTTGGTCACTTCCTGAGAGATGCAAACATTTCACAAGTAGTATTTGATCAGGACAGTGTTGGATGGGTCTGTTAATGGACTATGTATGAAAGGTTATTCAGGCGTGTCTCACCTCTACATGCATAGTGAAGCCTTTCAGCGTGACGCTATTGGGTGAGCTGGTTGTGTCTGGCACTGTATCAAACTGTAAAATGTATTGATTAATAGCTGACAGAAAAAGCAGTTATCAGTGTTAAATATCAGTGACTTGCATACATTCCAGGTAATATAATCACTGATAGCCAGTGTCAAGAAAGTAGTGCAGGATGTTTTGTTTGTTATAGTATTAATAAAACTACCGAATGTCTCATGCGGTGAACTTCATTCTCAGTTACGTAAATTAAAAGCAAGCAAAAACTCCAAAGGTTAAGAGAGAACGGTAAGCTCATTGTTTTACACCCTTGCTGTTTACACCCTCAACATTCCACTAACAATAACCACAGAGACAACTGCCACACACCTTGAGCACAAGTATTAAAAATGTCAACTATTTGACATTCAACAAAATGTGTGAGTGTGGGAGTGCTGTGTGTTGGAGGGAGCTGCCACTGACCATGTAGGATTTGCTGGGTGGATACATGACCTTGGGGCTGCGGGGCTGCAGGGGGAGGGGCATGAGGGGTGGTCTCTCACGGGTGAAGGGGGGCCGCCTCAGGGCCTTGTGCAGACCCACGCCCAGGAAGACGGCCAGCAGAAACAGGGCTACTGCAGCCATCACCACCATGAACCACAGCTGCAGGTAAATCGGGGGCCCCTCTGAGTTGCCCCCGTTGCCGCCCCCTGCTGGAGAAACTGGCAGTGGCTCTGAGGAGCACAGGGCACACTGAATGTGTAGAATGCCTTGCTCACTCCATAAGAACCTACCCCTTAGCGATCATAACCACCCCCAATCACGTACCACCCATGTACCACTTCACGACCCTAACCTGCCCCAATCTTAAAATCAACTCACCCCTTAGAACTGCAACCTACCCCAATCTTATACCCACCCAGCACCAATCATACTATAGAAAATGTCATGAGGACAGGTAAGGGAGAGGACACGTGAGTAAGAGGACAGATGAGGGAGGACAGGTGAATGAGAGTGCAAGTAAGGGAGAGGACAAGTGATTGAGAGGACAGGTGAGGGAGAGGACAAGTGATTGAGAGGACAGGTGAGAGAGAAGACACGTGAATAATTGGACAGATGAGGGAGGACAGGTGAGGGAGAGTGCAAGTGAGGGAGAGGACAAGTGATTGAGAGGACAAGTGAATGAGAAGACAGGTGAGGGGTATGGACTTTTGCCCTTCCTCCTAAACCAAACTAATATTGCTGTAGGTCACATTGTAGAGCAGGGGTTAGTACCACCAAGGTCATAGGTTCCATCAAGGTCAGGGATTAAGTTCCCTGGGAGCACACATACTGTCATACTGATAAATAATTGTCTGGAGTGTCTGGAATTATCATCTCTTTCATCCTTGCTCTGTGGGGTTTGATTCTATGACAACTGATGCTAAATATTACAAACGTGCTGATTTTTCTTTCAAGCATTGTCACTGAATTATTCATTTATATGTTGAGTAACTGCAATGAAATATTTTAGAGCTTCAAGGTGTCATTATTCATACAATAACCAGTGGTTCTCTTCAATTATGGAAATAATAACTGAAGAGAATCTTGAGCATATGTAGTATTTTCTTTTACGAGAATAAGATTGGGAAATTGGGAGAATAAGATATTCAGTAAAACCAATTAAATTGCTTTTACTTAAAATACTTTCAAATTACCTAACCTGGTGTGGGTACATTTATTTGAATTAATTGCTGACATATGTGAGATCAGAATGCATAACATAAATTATAACTACTGAGCAAATCCAAATTACAATACTGATTCTGGGCCTGCATGTTGGGCTGAGGTGCCAAGCTATCAGTAGCATTCTGATTTGATCCAGATGGTGATGGTGTGTTTGAAGAAAAGAATCAGAGCAGAATGCAGACCGGTCCAGTAAAAGATCTGGATCTAGCTGTCCCACCTTGTGGCTTTAGCTGGTGTTATGAACTTATAAGCTTTTCCAAGCTAACAGTCACTTTGCCTGCATTGCTGCTTTGAATCTCACTATGTGCTGTCTTGAAAGGCCACAGTTCTTTCCTACACAGTGAAGCAGTAGCAGGCTGGCGGAGCTCTGCAGGGTGGTGTTCTGGAGGGTGGAGGAGCTCTGGATGGAAGGGTGGATGTATCTGGCAGGGGAACTCTCTCCTTCTTAGGCATCCCAAAGCCAGCAACCCTTTGTAACAAGACTCCAACCTCTTCCTGTCTCTCTGACTCTCTGGCTTTCTGTCACTGTGTGGGTCTAACTCCAGTATGCTCCAGTAGTAAATACACCGATTATAAGTTGCACCTATGTACTTTATTATTTGATTAATACAAAGCTGTAATCTTCAAAGCCACTGTGTCAGCATGGATATGCCCACAGAATATATCCCTACTGAAACACACAGGAAGGGCAGAATGTGGAAACATTATTAAGGTGACACACTCTGTGTATAATATAGGTGCCAACAGGTGCCTTGGCCAATAATTACAGATTACCACAGCCACTGAGATGTGGCAAAATCGAAACTCATACGAAGGGTGAATAATTATGATGAAAGAAACAGCAACCCAGAGAATAAGAGTCAGAAATAAATAAAGGTGGAACTTACCATTTGAGGTTTCCGTGGTTCTTTTTCTGAGGCGGGTGTAGAGACCCCCGCGTGTGGCATAAAGTGTGCTGTGTGAGAGAACAAGACAGAGAGAGGGACAGAGAGAGAGTGAGAGACCGAACGCCTTCTACATCATCAATATTTCACTAGCACTCACATTGTCTGACAGCAAGAATTATTGGAGAAACATCACCAAAACATCCAAGAAGCCAAACCACACTCTGCATTCAGAGAAGCAGCTGTGTCAACTCTGAAAGTAAAAGAGGCAGAGAGGTTAATGTGTAAATGTGTTCTCACCAGCGATCCTTCACCTGGGTCACCATAACAACGGAGGTGTCGGTTTACCTTTGAGGTGCTGTGGCCATCTCATCATGATATAAGCCAGTCAGCTAAAGCATACATTCCCTCGCTCCCTCCCTCCATCACTCCCTCCCTCCCTCCATCATTCCCTCCCTCCCTCCATCACTCCCTCCCTCCCTCCATCACTCCCTCCCTCTCACACACACACATTCCATCTTTCAAACATTTTTTGTTCTCTGACACACTCTTGTGCACAATAGATCTATTTAACACTATTGGCCTATTTTATATTGTCTTGTAACTGTGTAACAGTGTATGCAGAATAGGTAGTGTGATTGTGACAAATATGGAAATGTTCAAGGGGTATGAATACTTCTGCAAACCACTGTACATTTGCAGAGGCACATTATTGACTCTTTAGACACACCAACATGCACCAACATACATTATATGGCCAAAAGTATTCGCTCACCCATCCAAATGATCAGAATCAGGTGTTCCAATTACTTCCATGGCCACAGGTTTATAAAATTAAGCACCTTGGCATGCAGACTGTTTTTACAAACATTTGTGAAAAAATGGGTCTCTCTCAGGAGCTCAGTGAATTCCACTGTGGAACTGTGATAGGATGCCACCTGTGCAACAAATCCAGCCGTGAAATTTCCTTGCCCCTAAATATTCCACATTCAAATATTAGCTGTATTATAAGAAAATTGAAATGTGAAATGAAATGTGCCATATTTTTGTCAATTGTGATTTTTACACCCCAATCGAAATTTGTCCTCCGCTTTTAACCCATCTGTGCAGTCAGAACACACACACACACACACACACTAGTGATTACTAGGGGGCTGTGGATCACACATGCCCAGAGCAGTGGGCAGCCCTAGCCCGACGCCCGGGGAGCAGTTGGGGTTAAGGGTGCCTTGCTCAAGGGCACCTCAGTCATGGCCTGTCTGGGAATCGAACCCACGACCCTCCAGTCACAAGACCAGTTCCCTAACTGCCAGGCCATGACTGCCCCTGAATTGAAGTGATTGGGAACGACAGCAACATGTAAACTGGCTACAGACATCCAAACATCGTGTGGCCTTCAGATTAGCTCAACAACAGTGCGCAGAGAGCTTCATGGAATGGGTTTCCATGTTCGAGCAGCTGCATCCAAGCTATACATCACCAAGTGCAATGCAAAGTGGATGCAGTGGCGTAAAGCAGTGTAAAGCAGTGGAGGCGTGTCCTCTGGAGTGACAAATCGCGCTTCTCCATCAGGCGATCTGGTGGACGAGTCTGGGTTTGGCGGTTGCTAGGAGAACGGTACTTGTCTGACTGCACTGTGCCAAGTGTAAAGTTTGGTGGAGGGGGAGTTATGGTGTGGGGTTGTTTTTCAGGAGCTGGGCTTGGTCCCTTAGTTCCAGTGAAAGAAACTCTGAATGTTTCAGCATACCAAAACATTTTGGACAATTCCATGATCCCAACTTTGTGGGAACAGTTTGGAGCTGGCTCCTTCCTCTTTCAACATGATGCAGTGGTGTAAAGCAGAGTAGGGCAGTGGAGCCATCGTGGGATCTCTTTGGACTCCTTCACTAGGAGCTAAGTCGGCTTAGCTTATTGTTATTGTATTTCTGTGTCATATGATGGGGGGGCAGTAAGGGAATTTGTGATTTACTGTCCGTGACCCTCAGTCAGAACACTCTGACTTGTTCCTTCCCTTATCTGTGTGTCTGCTCCTCAGTTAGAACTTCTCTCCTTTTTCCTCTGTCTCTCCCTGTACTTTTCCATTACCCCTACATCCAGTCTACTGAGGGTACACTGAGGGTTGGACAAATTTATAATCCTGACTATGAACCCTGAAGACTATGATCTACATCTAGAGATGATTTCAGAAACCTTAACATTTTCTATATGTGACAACCAAGAGAATATTATAAGTCATGTTGACAGTTTAATAAATGCTAAATTTTATGAAAATTGGTGATTAAAGTTTTGCAATTGCAACAGTCCATTTTCCTTATTTCAAGCTCCATATTTTTAGTTTTTTGTATTGCAGATCTGCTTTTATAACTCTTGTAGAGTGCCAGAATCTCAGATTCCAGAAGTATGATCAAGATTGAGAAGTTTTTATTCATGTTGAACTGCATAACTACTACTCACTTGTTCTCTCGTAGAGGTGTGAACTCTGTGAGAGGCTTGAGGGTCTTCTCTCTGTTCTTCCAACACAACACAAATCATGAGATCACATAGCACATTATCAGATACTCAGACACACACTCCTTAAATCTTGCCTTTCTGAACAGTCCTCATCCTCCTGTACCATCTTGGATGGTCCGGCAATCTCCCCTTGTAAACAACAAATTAGACAAGTAAATGTTAACGGTCCTCAGGATTCATTGTCAAATACAGGAGGGTTCAAAAGAGTCAGCACACCCCCACCACTAATGTTTTAATCAAGTATACAATAATACTACGATGTAGCCTGTAAGAACAAAAAATGTAAAATATGAGAAACAACTGAACCTACTTTTAACATAAGGATGTGTGTCATGGGGACAGATAGGTTCAGATGATGTTCCTTCTTCAATTCCCAAAGTGATGGAGCGGCCGCTGTTTTGCTCTAAATACAATAATAATAATAATAATAATAATAATAATAATAATCTTTATTTGTATAGCACCTTTCATGCACAAATGCAACTCGATGTGCTTTACAGAATAAATTTTAAAAAGCATTAAAAGGAAGCAAAGATAATAAGACAAAAATAAAATATTAAAATAAATTAAAGATAAAAGGATATGCCACTGCATATTGTCAGAATTAGCCTGAAAGGGGAAATAACTGATTAGTTTAACCTCACAACCTCGTTAAAGTCTAATTTCAGGTGTGTAAAGGCAATCAGTCATACTAAGGATTATGAAAACACTTTACATATACAGCATTGTTATTCTTAGGCCTGGAAAAATAACATGCTTGTTAAAGTGCCACATACTTCACCAAATTCATATACCTGTATGTGCAGATGCCAAACCGACTCAGATGTGACTCATTGGTATTTCAAAACAATGACTTTGTATTTCGAAATAATCACTTAGCATCTAAAAATATTCCCATAGTATCTCAAAATAATGAGATAGCAATTTACTTAATGATGGGATAAAAATATGAGTAGAATATTTTTTATTTTAGTTGGCAGGAATGGGCTTCCATAACACTGGAATAGAGTAATTGCAACAAATAATAGTTTGTTGTATGGGTGCACATAAAAAAGATTAGTTTACATAAACACATTTTTGAATAAATTGGAGATTAATTTCAAAACTAAATATATTCATGTAAAACTACAAACTTATTTTTATTAATATCACAGATTTAATTATGCTATATTTACATTTGCTCAGATTTTTTTCCAGTGTATTATTACATGTAATTTACAATCAAAATAATGACAGAGTTAACAAGACTCAGAATCATAGTCCTGCTTGAACAAATTACCTTTTTCAGGGTAAAGCGACAGCCCCTCAAAATGTCTGTGCATGTTCTGGATCAAGGGGGAAAGTCGCACAGCTGATTATCACATCAAGAGTGAGATAATACAGACATGGGAAGACTTTTATTTTGAAAACTTTTCTAACAACCTCGCCACATGGGCTAGTTTGAATCACGTCTTTACTAGTTATTTACATTCACTGTGGTTTAGCAGAAAATCTTTATCATGACCAGTGGTAAGTAGAACGGCTTAGAACGCTCCGAGTAATGCCTTTGTGTTTAACTACTGTATTTGATTTGGTCCGTATTACACATTAGCTGAAAGACTTGACTTCCGCTTTAATCCAATAACAAGTATTAATGTATGGAGGTTTTATACGTTATCTTAAGTTCTCTAAGTATAACAAATTTTGCTTTCATATAAATCGAATCAAAATCTGCCTGTTCCACTTGTATTGTCTCGGAGCTGACAAAGACAGCCCTGACGAAACGGACAATGAATTGGCTGTAGTGTCGTGAGTTTATGGTCAGTTTATGGACCTCGTCCTCAACACCCTTCGCAAAGCTGTATACTAGCTTTAATGTCTATATTCTCACAGCTGACCATAACGATATTGGAATTGAAATAAGCTGCTACTCTGTTCAGTTACAGTAACTATAGCAGGGCTCTCAAGTCTCACGCATTGAGCGTGTGACACACGCATTTGACCGTCTTCACACGCCACACTTCCGATTTCACACGGCGAGAAAAAAAGATCTAGTTTATTTACCTCCGATCCATATCTATGTCGCCCTCCACTGGCGATCGATCGCGATATACAACCCCCCCCCCCACCAAGAGTTGTTCGTCTTGGTGCGAGAATGCCACTTTCTGTCCAGTCTGAGATCAGGGGTAATTGAAGCTCTAGAGAAGGTGTGTTTGTAGGATTGAGATACTGGTGGTGAAGGGAAGTGATGCGGACAAGAACAAGCAAGCAAGTGTGTGTGTGTGTGTGTGTGTGTGTGTGTGTGTGTGTGTGTGTGTGTGTGTGTGTGTGTGTGTGTGTGTGTGTGTGTGTGTGTGTGTGTGTGTGTGTGTACCCAGGCACAGGGCCAACCGCCACCTCTTGTTGTTATTTCAACTAATATAAGGAAAATCTTTTTGTTATTAAGTACCACTGGGATCAGAGAGGGCAGTTAGATCTGCAGAACACAGAGTGCTAAACAATGAGATCATGGGCATGGCCAGGTCTAAACACAGTCAAGACCTTTATTTTATGAAATTGATGTTATTCTAAAATAACAATTGCATTCTTATAGTTAGTGAATTTAGTTTATCTCTTTGCTAATTTGTTTTATTTTATGCACCAGAACAGACGAATGATCTAATCATGCAATTCAAAGAAGAATGTGAGGTCATCAGTCTGATGGAGCAAAGTGTGGTAAAAGTGGAAGAATGCAAAAAATCAGGTAAACCTCATGTGCACACAAATAAGTGTAAACATTCAGGTTAATGTGTGTACACAAATGAACTGGTTTTTATTAACATTCGGTTTATTGTGTGTACATAAATGAACAGGTTTTATGATGTCTACTTCACTTTCATTATTAAAATTAACAACATTATTTTAAAATAAACTTAATTATTAGCCAAAAGACCAAAAAAAAAGCTGGATTTTGTTGTCTTTGATGCACGAGTATTTTGTTTAGCTACAGCAGTAAACTACAGCAATATATTTGTGTATATATATATTGAAATTACCATTTATAATGAAAGCCATAATTGATGGGAATGGCTTCAGTGAAATATTAAGTGAATTTTGCATGGTATTTTGCAGGGCTGTAATTACAGAGATTACCACCTCCTCCTCCTTCTCCTCCTAGTTCTGCATGTGTTAATCTAACTGAAGTTTGGAGAGATTGCCTCACTGAGAACAGCAGCACTAATGCCTTCTGCTCAGTGTGTTTCAGTGAGATGCAGTAAGGCCACTGTTGAGTTAACCAAATTTATTTTTAAATAAATATATCTTTACCAGTGACTTTTAAAAACATCTGTTTTTGTTGTATTTTCACACTTTAACGAATCAACATCTCTGATTCAGGCTTGAACACAAAACAATGTCCAAAAGGCAGATAGGGTGTGGCAAAATGAGCTATGTTTAAGCCAAAATGGAGACATTTTTGATCTAAAGACAGATTGGACTGGACAGTCAGCCTCACTTTTCTCTGGCTTTGATAAATGTTCTATTTTGATAATACAGGGAAATCAGATGATGATTCACTTTGATATTAATGTTCTGTTATGTTCTTTTGATTTTGACAGACCTTGTCATGGTTCTTAAAGAAGAATCCGAGAAAATTGAAGAATTTGACAAAATAGAAACTGTAAAATGGCGCAGCCCTGGATGTAACACACGGCATTACTGTTCTCAGTGTGGGAAAAGCTTCTCACAGATTGGCCACTTCAATGTGCACTTAAAAATTCACACAGGAAAAAAACCTTACAAATGCACACATTGCAAGAAGGGTTTCAGAAGTAGTGATCAGTTATCTGACCATTTGCACACGCACACAAAGGAGAAACCCCATCAATGTGACCAGTGCGGGAAGGGATTTATACGGCCAGGAAAACTGAAAATTCACCAGCGAATTCACACCGGGGAAAAGCCGCACCATTGCTGCGACTGCAAGAAAAGTTTTAAATCTGAAGAAGAACTGAAAATTCACATGCGCACGCACAGTGGGCTGAAGCCGTACTTCTGCTCCTGGTGTGGGAAGGGTTTTGGCCGCAGTGGCCATCTCATGAAACACATACGGATACACACGGGAGAGAAGCCTTACTCCTGCTCTGACTGTGGGCGGAGTTTTTACAGAGCCGATCACCTTAAAAGCCACCAGAAGATTCACTCAAGAAAAAGGGCTGCACAGAGTGCATACCCCTGTTCTAAACGTGCAACAACCTTCAACGCTCAACGAAACCTATCAAGGCATATGCACACACACGAGTAAAAGAAGCTGTCTGTTTTCTCCCTGTAGGATTGCTGAAAATCTCAAAACTGTTAAATATCTCAGAAGAATAATACTTTATTTTAAAGCAGCTGTTTTGTTGTGTGTAAGATTGTGGTATTGCAAGACCACTAAGAGCATATCTGTTTGGAAGAGAATAAGGCAGCAAAGGAAAATGTGTTATTTGTTAGAATGAAAAATAATGTAATGACAGGTGAATGCCTTTGATCTGCATTTGAACTTGTTTTCGAGAATGGAAATCTTCTATGCCTGTGCGGCACACACACATTTGCCAAGAAGAGTGGCTGTGTCTAACTACTGTTTCAGGAATGCAGTTTAACCTGACCTGTGAGATCTGAACTCAACCCGGACTTATAAGTCATAATAAATTATTGGATGTTTTATTATCGGAATTGTGTATCTCACTTGAAGTACAGGACATGAGGACCTCTGCTATGTTCTTATTTTGCCTGAAACAAGCATGACAAGTTGGGGCTGTTCAAAGACAAAGTAAAAAGGGTGTGTAACATGGGTGCAGTTAAAGGTGCTGTTGGGCTTATAGACTGTAACCGTATAAATTAGAATCATTGATTCACAAACAACGATTTGAATTTGTTCAGCCCTAAATGTTTAGTAACTGGAACCCGGAGGAAGGGGGAGTAAGTGTTTGCAAGAAAAGCGGTTCCAGCTGAGGGTCAGACACACAGATAAAGAATGTTTAAACTAAGAATCACAAGTAGTCAATCACAAATCCCCTTACAGGTGTTTGGAAAGACAATTGTTCTTTGTAGTAGAAACTTGAGTGGAGGAAGTTTGTGCTTATTATTTGTTTAGCTAGTTGGAAGATTCAAGTGTGGATTTTAATGTGGACTTTCACTCACTCTATAGAAAAGTGGCCAATTACATTTTGTAATTAATAATACCGGCATATGAAAACAGTTGGCATTGATCAAACAGTGCATTATATTTTTGTTTGCCAAAATATAGCGTGACTAAGACTAGTATGGCATTATGAACCTGATGTGAATAGCTTCGGTTCTAAGGTGGCGACTTTTATTTTGAAAATGTCATTTTAACCTGTGCCCTTTGTCTAGAATGACTTGCGTCATCTGTTCTGATGAAAAAACATGGCTTTCTCCAGCTAGCGAAGTACTCTAATGTTAGACATGTTGACAGCTGCTTTATTCAAATTATACAGATAAATACTACAGTTCCATAGTTTACGGAAAGTAAAGTATTCAGCAATGGCTAATGGTAAGTAAAATGATCAGCCATTCTAGTTAACGCTATGATCTTACAAGAAGTCTATCAATTAATTAACAGTAGCTTACTGCATTTAACGATTAATGATGTTAGTTACTTTATGTAATCTATGGTAATTTACATTAGTATCCAGCAAGCTAGCTGCATAATTGTAGTGGTATGCTGAGCTCACTTGCTGTTTACATACGTGCTTGTTTTCTATATTTATCCCTACAGCAATTGTTACAAGTATATATTAATGTGAATGTAGGCAACCAGTTATGTAGCTAAATAATTTTCAGTCCCTGCATCATCAAAACTGCGATTATCTTGTTAATCTAAGAACATCTAAGCTGGCAAATCGTAGTTTTGATGAATGAAAACAAAGTAGCTATCTAATTAAAACTAGCCGGCCACCGAATGGTTTAAACCAACCCGTGGTATTTTTGTATATTACACGTAACCCCAAATGTTGACTGTCCGAGCCCTGGTTGTTTAAAGTCTGGTTAAGACACTCGTCCTGTCCTGCAGAGCCAGCGAGCTTGGTGTTCAAGATTTACTGTCTGACTGTGATGACTCTGGTGGCGGCGACCTACACCGTGGCCCTCCGGTACACCAGAACGGTGTCGTCGGACCTCTACTTCGCCACCACTGCCGTGTGCCTAGCTGAAGTCATAAAGTTGTTTATCAGTTTGGGAATGCTGGCCAGGTAACAACACACACTAACATATTCAACTCTAGTTGACAATAGTTTGAACCTTAGGCGGGTGTAGAATTAATGAATGCTCTGTTTCGTTGGCTGACACGTACCCAACAGTTACATGCTTTAAATCCCACTGGTGCAACAGCACTATTTATGTGGTGAGTAACAATTGGTTAATGCACAACATAATGCCCTGTGGGAACAGTCGTGGTTGTAGTGGTATTTGTGACTACCCATACTGTAATTAGCGTTTATTTGAAATAGATTTGTGCTGGCAGAGACCCACTGATCTACTTAATTTTGAAATCTTAGCAATTGTCTGATCCTTATCCTTGGTGTTACCAAATTCTGTCAATAAAACTGCTTCTTGATTCTTGTTTAATGACTTTCCCCATGTCCGTCCCCAGAGAGTCATCAGGTCTTGGCCGCTTGAAGAGTGTGCTTGTGGAACATATCCTCAAAAGTCCCAAAGAGCTGCTGAAGCTCAGTGTGCCCTCCATAGTGTACGCTGTTCAGAACAATATGGCCTTCATCGCCCTGAGCAACCTGGACGCGGCAGTGTATCAGGTACCAGCCACAGCACCTCAGCACAGCAGGCTTGTAACTGCATCACTGATCTGGCCCTGTAATGCCATAGTGTTAAAAGTAATGATGTTGTGCTGTGCTATTCCTGTAACACTATTATAACACTGTTACTGCAAGGCTGTACTGGTCCTGTAACGCTGTTGCGTTACCGTGTCGTTGCTAGGTGACGTACCAGCTGAAGATCCCATGCACCGCGCTGTGCACAGTTCTCATGCTGCATCGCTCCCTCAGCCGGCTGCAGTGGTTCTCCGTCTTCATGCTGTGTGCAGGTGTCACGCTCGTGCAGTGGAAGCCTGCAGAGCTCACTAAAGTTCAGGTGAGAGTCCGTCTGACCTCCTGCCACCCGTAGCCTTCGGGTGAGACTCCACCTGACCGAGTCCCACCTGGACAGTTCAAGCGAGACCCCATCTGACCACATCTAATCGTACCACATCACCTGTAAACAGGTGAGAACCCACCTGATTTCTGCTGTCAATGCCATGAGTTCACTTGCTCACTGACTTGTACAGTATGTAATGTGGCTGTTAATTCAGTTTCATGAGTATTATTACAATTGCTATAATAGTAACTATGATTTTGTTCTAGTAGTGCTATGGACATGATGCAGTGTAATATCCTGGAACAGTTTACGACAGGACTGTACGATGTTGATTCAGACGCTTCTGTAAATGTTTTTCAGCAAATGTTTGCTGAAGGTTATTAGACAGGAATACACACTTTACACAGCCAAATGAGACCTAACTAAGACGAATAAACATTAACTAGAGGCTGAGAGGCCATTTAGAAACATATTCACAATAAACAAGTCGGAGATGGAGCCGGATCTACTGGCGTGTTCGATGTGTTTGTATGATCCATTTATTTATATGAACATGACAACCAACCAAACAACCAAAATATTATTACGCTGGGTGTGGGTGCTCACTGTAGCTTTAAACATGGGGGGTGTGCATTAAATGCTGTGTGTAAGAATGCTAACTAGCTTTAAATGGTGGGGGTGAGTGTGCTCACTGTAGCATAAAACGCGGAGGGTTGAGAACGCTCACTGTAGCTTTAAACGCGCAGGGTGAGAATGCTCACTGTAGCTTTAACTGTTTTCTCAGGTGGTGCAAAGCCCGCTTGTAGGCTTTATGGCTGTCGCTATAGCTGTCCTCTGTTCCGGGTTTGCAGGTTTGAACATTTCATCTGTTATTATTTTGTAGCTGTTCTTTGTCTTTTTTGTTTTGGTTTTCCTGACAGCTTCTAAACGTTTGTGTGGTTTAAAGCTGTGTAACATGATGTGGGACAGGTGTGTACTTTGAGAAGGTGCTGAAGAGTTCAGATACATCACTGTGGGTGCGCAACATTCAGATGTACCTGTCCGGCATCTTGGTGACGGGGGCTGGCATCTACCTGACAGATGGGCCACAGGTGATGGACAAGGGCTTCTTTTATGGCTACACCCCGTGGGTGTGCTTTGTGGTCTGTGAGTACTGATTCAGCCTCTGTGTTATTGCACTGGACAAACTTTGAAATGTTGAAAATGTGGGCAGGGGGGTCTGGAGGGGTTTCGATTTGGTGAGTGAGTGTGGGCAGGTGTCATTAGGTAATCCTGAATTTGAGAAATGTGAATTTTGTATTTTTAAAGTATTTTATGGAGTGCCAGGTATATGTTCATTGCCAGACAGTAGGCACATGTGGAGTAATTCTGTTATTGTGTAACAGAACATAAAGAGATATGAGGATGAATATGTGAATATATGTGTAAGTGAACATAATCTGGTATGAGTGTATAAATGAATTTAATCTGGCGTGAGGGTATAAGTGATTATAATCTGGTATGAGGGTATAAGTGATTATAATCTGGTATGAGGGTATAAGTGATTATAATCTGGTATGATGGTGTTCTCTTGTGTGTCTAGTTCTGGCGAGCGTGGGTGGCCTGTACACCTCAGTGGTGGTGAAGTACACTGATAACATTATGAAGGGCTTCTCAGCCGCCTCTGCCATCGTCCTGTCTACCATCGCGTCCGTCATGCTGTTCGGCCTGCAGATCAGTGAGTGGATTGGCAATGTCGATGCCAGTTACATCACATGACCCCTCCCCATGCAATATGCATTTACTCTTTTGTATTCGTATGTAAAAGGTCATTAGTGGTCCGTGGACCCAGAGGTGCTGTTACAGGCTGTAACTAGCATAGCACTGTTCTTGAACTGCTGTTAAACCAAAATTTCCCATTTGAGATCAGTCAACTATCTTAATGAGCGTATTAGTTATTGGATGGAGAATTACTTGTACTTTTCAACTGCAAAGTTGAGTGCTTCTTAAAGTAATTAAACACATCAGGGCAGTCCTGATCAGAACAGCCTGATATAGCAGCAAGCTTTTTTTTTACCATGCAGACAGCAGAAAACCAGGTTTCTCTTGTTTGATCAGCTGCTCTTAATCTTCAGTTGGTAAGTCATATCAACCTCAGCTCCTGCTGGGCAGGAAGGAAGTCATACAGTGAGATTCAAATCCCAGTCCTGAAGGTCCTGGTCCATGTTTTCCACCCTCCCTTTATTGAGTGGTGGGATACAGTAGCCCACCAGTTACATTAATCACTCATACATCATTAATACATCAATTGAATGGTCTGGGGGGGGGGGGGGGGGGGGTGGGGTGCTTCTGCCCTCCTCTGGCCTGGAGGCCAAACTACCCAACCAAACTGGTGCCTTGTTGATGAGACGATAATCCTGAAACCAAGTCATAGATATGCATTTCCCAGTGGGTCTCTACAGCCACATCTCCCCACTCTACTGCAGCGTGCTACTTTATTTCACCTCTGTGTGTCCTCTCAAAAGACTGGAGTGCAAAGCACCACAGAAGCGATCAGGACCCGAGTGACCGTGCTGTTTCCCCTCTGCAGCTGTGACCTTCGCCATGGGAGCCCTGCTGGTCTGCGTCTCCATTTACCTGTACGGCCTGCCCAAGCAGGACACCACCACGCTGGAGAGACCCGACAAGCTGGCCAGGGAGAAGCTGATCACCGTGTGACGCCCCGTGAACAGCCCACCGCCTGCTCTGGTGTTTCCTCTCTAACAACAGGACGCCGTACTCTGGCACCGACCCCACATCCTGCCAAGGAGCTGCTCGGTTTTGCGTGAGTACAGCCGTAAGCGTGGCCCCCGTCACCCGGGCGGCGGTGCTGGCAGGAGCAGGCGGAGCGGAGGAACCTCGGGTGTGGAAGGAGACGGCGGTGCAGGCATTTTGAAGTGCTTTTTTTTTGTTGTTGGATTTGTTGACGCAAGAGCCTTTTTATCCAATTCAGAACAGGACCAAGGCCTTCCCAGGTGGAGGGCTTAGCTCCGATTCTTATTCCAGACTGTGTTTTAATGTCCATCGTCTGTACTGACATCAGCCAAGCGACGTGCACCCATCAGTGCCAACCCTGCAGGATGCCACGGCACCGATGGACTTGGGTCACGTGTATTCACTTGGATAAAATGTATTTATGGGAAGAAGGAATTGTTCCTGCAACAGTATCCTGTATGCACTGTACCCTATGAATTGAATGTTTTTCTCCTTTTTAAAAATGATTTTAGTGATGTAACTCTAATCACAACCGTTTTATGTTGCCATTTATGTTGCTATGTTGAGGGTGAGGTGAAATTCTAAATGTAATTTTACAGGGTGTCAGCCTGTGACTGGTTATAACAGTGAAGTCTGCATCAGTCTGTGACTGGTTATAACAATGAAATGAAGCATTTTGGATATGGATGAGGAAGGATCATTGTCTGGGCCAAGGAAACATTAATTTACTGTGGTAGGATTTTAAATATTCTCTATGGGTGAATATAAGTATTACACAAGTTTACATTTGCATCATGGGTCTACATGTGTGAACAGCAAGAAGGAAATTTTGTAGTTGCAATAATCATTTAAATAAAGTTCATTTAAAATGTATGCACCTTTAAACACTTAAGACACATTCAAAAGCTTTATATTACAATTAAACCAAACTCAGAACCATGGGTAACACCATTGTAATTTAAAGAAGATCTTTTCTTTCAGTTTCAGTTCTGTACCACTGGTTGAGCTGTAGACCATATACCCCAGCGGTCACCAACCACCGTGCCGTGGACCGGTACCGGTCCGTGGGTCATGTTTTATTTTGAAAAAAAAAATGTTAATTTGGGATTCTCACCGGATTATATCAGTCGGTGGGTCTGGTGAGTTTTATTTTTATGTGGTTTATATTTGTTTTTATGCCAGTCGTATCATTTTATTTCGTCGTATTTACCCCCCACAGGTCGGTCTGTTAAAATATTGTCTGACGTGTAATCGGTCCGTGGCGCAAAAAAGGTTGGGGACCGCTGATATAACCTACATCTTTTAAAACTGGTTTGGTAGTGTGTGGATATAAATGCTGAGCAATATATTGACTTAACTTTGAGAGCAGCAGAATACAGACCATGGGACATATACGAGTATCTGGATGTCACGTCCGCATTATGGACATTACATTGCTGCAATGAGAGAACTGAGCAGAGGGGAGGTGCATCTGCTGGGAGACCAATCAGCTCTGCACTGTTAAATCCTGGAAGTGATTATCAGTTTAAGGCACATGTAGCATTATTTAGTATCGATTTATTACCA
Organism: Brachyhypopomus gauderio; assembly: GCF_052324685.1. Lineage (NCBI taxonomy): Eukaryota > Metazoa > Chordata > Actinopteri > Gymnotiformes > Hypopomidae > Brachyhypopomus > Brachyhypopomus gauderio. The sequence goes on from NC_135219.1 coordinate 6,024,614, forward strand.
TTTACTCATGTCTTGTGTACAGGGACTAATGAAAAAACAACTGTAAAATCAACTGACTAGCATTCAATGTTGATTTGTTCTGTGGAGACTTTCACATTTTCTCCACTGGTGTAATTCCCAGGATCCTCATCCCATTAGCCAGCACCGAGCATGCGCATGAGAAGAGGCGGAGCCTGGCCTGTCAGTCAGAGGGAAAAAAAGGAGGAGACATGGAGATGAGACATGTTCTTATATTAAATGGTAGTAAAACTGAAGGATATGCATGGCTTTCTAGAGACAGCTCAGAATATTTATATGGACTTGGTCATGAAGAATACAGGCCAAGAGGAAGCCAGGAAATGGACTTTACTGTGAGCGTTGAACATCTCTGGCCTGTAAGTGCAACAGGTGTGAAGTGAGAAGTGCTGGTTGCCTCACCTGTGCCACGGCTGGTGGGCTCCCCTTCACGGGCAGCTCCCTGTGGGCTGAAGACACCAGGTGGCTACAGGGCAAAGAAACACCGTCACACCTGCCCCCGCACTACAGTGGACACACCGTCACACCTGCCCCCGCACTACAGTGGACACACCGTCACACCTGCCCCTGCACTACAGTGGACACACCGTCACACCTGCCCCTGCACTACAGTGGACACACCGTCACACCTGCCCCCGCACTACAGTGGACACACCGTCACACCTGCCCCCGCACTACAGTGGACACACCGTCACACCTGCCCCCGCACTACAGTGGACACACCGTCACACCTACCCCCGCACTACAGTGGACACACCGTCACACCTGCCCCCACACTACAGTGGACACACCCCCAGTCTCAGTGTGTAATTTAACTTGTGGGTTTAACACAATGTCCAAGAGGAAACAGCTAACAGCTCCTGTTGACACTAATGGTGGTACTAATCCATGAAGTAGCCTGTTTATGGGGGTTTCCAACGAGTGATGTGATTGGTTCATACCACAGAGTGATGAGGAAGTTGACCAGGTGTCTCGGCTGCAGCTCTAGTGATGACTGCAGGAGAACTTCATCATACCTGAGGACGCACACAAACACACGTAGGAGTTACAGCTCCGACAGCCTGGAATCTGTTCCAGTGGTGCTATTCACACTAGTGCTGCTAACTGAAAGCAGCAAAGATCAACATGCTAACTTGGCCCAGTATTCTATTACTGGCATCAGGCATCTTGGCACACACAAATCTGGTCAGCTGCGTAGAGCCTGTGCACTGACAGCGCAGTATCCCTTCCCCTGATGCCTCACCTGGCCACAGGGAGCGGCAGTGAGTAGACGCACGCTTTACCTCAACAGATGCTGCAGTGCTGAAAGGCTTCTGCTATCCTGAAGATGGTGGGGGTCAAAGTGTGTGTGACTCACACTGGCGTGCGTCCTCAGCAAACTGGACTCGGGCAAAACACACACAGCAACAGCTACGCAGTTCAACCATCAGGCACACAGTACATTCGTGCAAGGGATGTTTTTATCAAATTTAAATCTTTAAAGTTAGAATTTTGCATTATATTAAACATTTTCAATGGCCTTGAACAAAAAAGAAGCAACCACTCGTTTAAATTATATAAGTTGTGGTCTGTAATGCTCTCAAGCCTGGTTCTTCTCGTGCTATAGTTATGATCTCTCAGCTTTGTGGCTATGGGTCTGCCTACTGTGTGTGAGGATCGTAGAAGACATTGCTTACCTGCAGAGTCGGGCATGAGTGTACTGCAGGAAGACGCCAGTGTCCCCCTGAGCCTGAAGCACCTGCTCCCAGTTAAATTTATAATCCGAGATGAGTGGTCTCTTCAGGTCCTTTTTACACACACACACGCACACACATGGTAATAAAACCATACAGAATAAAGCAAACAATACATTTTCTAACTAGAATTGCCCAAAACTGCCATGGTACACCTATGTATGATGTCACTGACTGTGTGTGGTCACAGATTGGCTGTGTGTGAGGTCAGATGCTCATATAAGTCCCTATATATGTTCTTAACACTATATATGTCATTATTGAGGCTTCATTGTTACTACTTAAATCTGCATTAAGTCAGAATTTGATTAAGCATAAGCATTGACAAGCATTTGATTAAAAAAAGTTTACATGGCACTAAAATCTGCTCCTTGTCATTCTGAATATTAACCTGTAAGCATGTTACTAAAGTCATTTTGGTTCGTCATATGCAATGAGACACTGATACGTACTGAAATGCTCATAGTGAGACTCAAGGTGAATTCACAGCAGAATTACAAGCATAAAAGTACAAATATCTATGCATGTGTGTATTTACACTAAGGGTCTTACAGCAGGAAATTACAATATGTCTATATGTCTGTCAGGAATTAGGTGACAGTAACTGGTGACAGTTGAGGGTTTGTCTGATGAGTCAGAATTAAAGACTGTTTTGTAATATGATGAGTCAGAATTAAAGAGTGTTCCATAATCTGATGAGTCAGAATTAAAGACTGTTCTGTAATATGATGAGTCAGAATTAAAGAGTGTTCCGTAATCTGATGAGTCAGAATTAAAGACTGTTTTGTAATCTGATGAGTCAGAATTAAAGAGTGTTCCATAATCTGATGAGTCAGAATTAAAGAGTGTTCCGTTATCTGATGAGTCAGAATTAAAGAGTGTTCAGTCGTCTGCAGACAGAAACTGTTAAGTCTTTTTGTCCGGGACTGGGTGAATGAAAACCACAGAGACATTTGTTTTTTTTGCAAACATTTTTGTTTGTAAAGCTCGATCTCGACATCCACACACAAACACATTAAGCAGTACAATGTTTAAACATCAATGTTGCTGTAAGATATAGGAGTCAACAAGGAACTTCACACAGACATGAAGTTTGAGATTGCCGTCATGGTCACACGTGGTGTTTGTGTCAAATAAGATTCTCAGGCCCTTATTTGATCAGGTGAACAATCACGAAGACATAATCAGAAAAAGAAGAAAGAGTGAGTGTGACGAGAACGTGTCAGATGTACCTTTATAATTAGAGCACTGATGCCTAATAGCTCAGCTGTGAGGGCAGGATCCGCTAGCTCTTTAGAGGCTGCACGTAGACAGAGAGAGATAGAAAGACAGAGCACGAAATGTACCATGTTCAGTGAAGCACTACAGTGCAGGGTTAACTAATTAAACAAAAGTTAATTAAGAAAAAAACTTGGTTTCCGTAAAATACGGTGTGTGTAGGTTTGTGTGTCTCCGTACTCTTGGACTGCTGCATGTTTTGTAGCATCCTGTTGCGAGCTTCATCCAGGACGTCCTCCAAAAACACCACATCCCCACTGCGCGTGCTCATACCCTGCACCAGCCCGAAGGGAACGTGAACACACCTAACACACACATATATTTACACATGAAAACATACACACAGGTGTATATATACACACGCACATGTATATATAGTGCTGCCCCTAATGAGTCATACCCTTGGCAAATTTTGACTTTTTTTTTTTTTTTGTGACCAAAAATGACAAAACCATCTCACAGAAGATACTAAGACAGGTTGATCATTGTTGAAAACTGGAACCTAAAACATTTAGATTTGCCCTTATACCCTTACGCCAGATTATACTCACTTACACCCTCACGCCAGATTAAATTCATTTATATACTCATACCAGATTATATTCACTTATATACTCATACCATAGTATATCCACTTATACCAGATTATGTTCACTTACACATATATTCACATATTCATCCTCATATCTCTTTATGTTCTGTTACACAATAACAGAATTACTCCATATGTGCCTACTGTCTGGCAATGTACATATACCTGGCTCTCCATAAAGTCATCAACTAATTCCTGCTCCAGGGTGTAGTTCAGCCTGCACTCAGGGTGGGGTGGGGTGATTTATGATGTACAAGTGAGACTACTGCAGATACCAGTCTCATCCTCTTCGGAGTATGCTGGGTGTGGAATTGGGGTGGCAGCAGCTACTGACAGGCCAATTACAATCCAGTAAGCCCAGTTACAACCCAGTCACAGAACACCTGGGTTTTGCAGGAGTTTCGCTGTGAAGCCAACAGGAGTAATGAGAAGAAACTGACTAATCTTTCAGCCTCCATCTGCAAACGTCGCCCCAGTCGCTGCAGGGTTAACAACCACAGCAGCTGTGTGTGAGGGTGTAGGAGCTACACACACCTCTCAGCCCAGCAGCTGTGTGTGAGGGTGTAGGAGCTACACACACCTCTCAGCCCAGCGCAGCAGCTGTGTGTGAGGGTGTAGGAACTACACCCACCTCTCAGCCCAGCGATGTCCCAGCATCTGCAGGATCTGGAAGAGCTGTCGGAAATGACTGGACTGACTCTTATCTGTCTGATAAGGGATGAAAACAAGGGTAAAACACTTTACAACGTGTGTGTGTTTGTGTGTGTATGAAAGTGTGTGTAGTGGTTCTTACCACATAAATCATCTCATCAAAGTTGAGCAACTCTTTCCGATCCACCGCTGCCGCAATGTCCCTGAAAATTGCAAAATAAAGAAATAGAATGAATAACAACCACCCTTGGTAAGAACATGGTACAAAACCAATAGCAACACTGAAGTGTTCACAGCCTTGTGTGGACAACAACAAGCTGCCAAGCACCACGTCTGGGACTGCAAGGAAATTGCTTTGATGAGTATTTGATGAGTTCCTGCTGCTGCAGGTAGATCACACCCCTGTACAGGACACCAGATGAGTGTGTGTGTGTGTTTTTTCTGTCTGTGTGTTTTCAGTAAATCACTCACCTAGTGATATAGAGTGAGGTACCATCACTGCGCAGTACAGTACAGTAGGATGACATGTCACCTGCTTCAGACAGATCTACCACACCTGTTCCCTTCCTGGTAATCAACCAATCAGAATGATCTCTCTGTGAATACTTCTCTCATTGTGACCAATTGCAGTGCATGTGCATGTTCATGTGGAGATGTACTCTGTGGTCTTCAGCAAGCCTCGACACTGCAGGTCCTTCAGCACGTCCTGCATTTTACTCTGATGGAAGGATTCTCCAGAATAATGGTCAAAGTGGATTCCTAGGCGCTGAGAGAGAGAGAGAGAGAGAGAGAGGAGAGAGAGAGAGAGAGAGAGAGAGAGAGAGAGAGAGAGAGAGTGAGGAGGGGGAGAGGGGATCAGTAAGACAGAAAAATGTGAGTGAGGAAGAATGAAAAAGACAAGTGGGAGAAAATGGATAAGAGTCACTCTGGATAAGAGCGTCTGCTAATTGCCATAAATGTAAATGTAAGAACAGAGTGTGAGAGGATAAACAAAGGAGCGGAACAGAGCGTGCGTGTGTGTGTGCGTGTGTGTGTGGGATGGGGTGGGGGCATGACAGAGTGTACACAGAGGTGCACACTTTTTTTTTACTGCCCAACCTCATAAATACGCCTGTATTCCTTCACAGTAATATCCCTGAATTGTTCCCATAGCGACAGAGCTTGCTCTTCATGCTGTTCCAGCCGTCGGAAGAACTCTGCCGCAGCCAATCGGATGCTCTCGTCCTGCTCTGCTTCCTGGTTCACCTGGACGTACACCTGACGCACACAGCCTACATGTGGTCACATGATCACTCAGCTCCATGACAGCAGACCACTATGGTTCGTTCGTTCCCCTTCCGTCTCTTACGTAACACTAGAACTGTGTTTGCGTACGTGTGTGTGTGTATGCGTGTGTAGCACACCTCAAACAGATGTTGAAGGGCATTTTCTTTCAACTTCTCCTGGGACCCCAGCCTCTGAAAGCCAGCTCCCAGCAGGCCTGAATCCCACACAAAGATTGGGACACAAGTGAATCAGTGAATCTATTTAAGTGAATCTCATTAACTAGACCCGTATCCTAACGCTCATGTGTCACAGTGCTCACGTATTTACATATAATTAGACAAACTTCCATCTTGCTCATTCAGTACAGATTTAAGCAGTAATAGGGACTTCTGAGCAGATAATCTTGGTCTCTGCATGTATTACAATAATACAGTTTATATTGTGGCATTGTTGTGTAGTAAATGTCTGGTTTACCTACCAAACTGCATCCCCCAGTCGCCTAGGTAATTCACCCGGATGACCTCGTTTCCCAAGGCCTCCTTCAGATTGGCAATGAAGTTTCCTGAAAAAGAAGAAAGGTCAAAGCCAGCCATTAAGACGCAGATATGGCTCCCTCTGCTGGCGACTGAAAGAACACCAACTTCAAAGTTGAAACTCCCTTGCAACTTCCGTGATGCTCACCAATTATGGTAGATCGCAGATGTCCAGCATGGAACTTCTTGGCGATGTTTGGTGAGCTGTGAGACATAAAGTACTAAGACCGCTACTCTTTGATGGTTTATTTAGTTATAGTTATCATTAAGTATCTAAGTATATAAATCTAAGTATATAAATCCATGTGCAAAAATGTACTGCTCTGTGACGAACAGGACCACACCACCTCTTTGCCGGTGACTGTATAGATATTTGTTCTTGGTCTTCATTTCTATATTAGTAATGACGAGCACCACACCATACCCGCCCTCTAGGCTGTGGTACCTGTACTCCACCAGAGTTCTCCCTCTGCGCAGACTTCGGAACAGCTCGCTCTTCAACCCAAAACTCTCGGGCTCCGTGTGCACAGAGTCAAGCAGCTTCTGCAGAACCAGCAGGCAGATGCATTTCAACAAAACCCTCCAGCATAGACTAGACTAAGAGATCAACGCTTGCTTGCTCACTCACATAGTCCCCCCCCCCCTCACACACACACACACACACAGGAACAGTCTGCAGGAACACTCTGAATGACTTCTCTTCACCTCTGCGAGGAGCAGTTTGTTGATCCTGAAGTTGATCGCTTCTCGTCCAGGGATAACGTCCTCAACCACTCCATCCTCCTTCAACTACAGCAGTCCAGAGACGCACTCAAATCAACACACACAGAAATAACACTGACCTCCTTTACACTTACAATGCGCTGGAGTCAAGCATAATTAATCCTTGTGGATCAGTAAACCGCAGTGACCTCCCACCTGTTTGGCCAGACACGACGTTTGAGCGGCCAGATCCTCATCAGGTGGCAGTACTCCACTCTTCACCAGAGATCTTACCGTCAACTGGACATCAGGGCTCGGCCTGTGGTGGCAGCGGTCACATCACTCACACACACTACTATGGTGCCCGTTGATTTATATTAACATGCACACGGGCCAAGACTGAAGGTAAAAGACATAATTCAAGAGACACGATGATAATAAGGACGGTGCAGTTATTCAGCCATTACAATATCACACCGATACTGAAAGTTGTAACGATACATCGCTGCACACTTGCTGATAGCTCACAGCACAGTTCATGTGGAACGAAGCGAATACTTCACCGTTTCTTTGATACGGGGACGACAGACAGAAGTGGGATGAAAAACTCTTCATGTTGTCCATAAATCCTTGAGAGCTGTGCGGGGAAAACAAGTGTCCACTTTAATGTCTCGTGATTCTACCACAACACATTGCTCTCATGTAAGGTGAAATAACACGGTGGCTACTCGTCCCGTTTTTGCAAAGACATCCCAGCCTTACGGAAGGTCATTCAGTGTTGTACTTCTGTTAACCAGCATCCTGACATAACTGCCTTAGCTAGCTCATTAACTAAAGTTAGTTACTGTAACTTTTGCTCAGGCCAGGAAAAAGGGGGATTTACCTGCGCTGCAATACTTCTTCTAAAAAAACAAGCCATGTACCCAAATAAACACAGAAGGCAGCAAGAACTAGTCAAGAACAGAGAAAACACTGGGATAACAGCATGTCAACTGTACAGATCAGGGCGATTATGAAATTGTGAAGCTAACCGCCGTTACACTCGTTCAACCATAGTTGTCGTTTCAAAATAATAGCCTCAAACGGTTTATTTTTTCGACGGATTGGTGTTATTAAACGCACTCTTCTTAAATGTATATTTATTGCAGCATCTTAAATAATCTAACAGAATAAATAATTCAGCCGCAAGCTTTCGCCGAATTTCTTAACATTTCTAGCTTAACTGGTTTGACATTAGCGCCGAAGTTGCTGTTGTTGTTATTAGTTGCTCTTTTTCAACGTTGCAAGCTACAAAATAATTTAAGTCGCGTTTCTGGACACAGCATAATTGTATACATTTAAACTGTCTGGAGGGGAAATATTGACCTGATTTGCCAAAAGGCTTTTAATTTTACCGTACGTTTCATGGTTGTGGTCTCCAGTTTCCCAATACAAATTCTGCTGTCTCCGTTATGTAGTCCCTTACAGTTCTAGATTTAATCAGACGCTCATTGAACATTGAACAGTCGTTATGCATGTGTACACCCCCGATCACCTAAGGAGCTTATAATGATATTGTAAAACACACATCGAAGACAAAACCTGTACACATCAGAACTGAAGAATTCATGAACATCCCCAGATACTCCATCAAAGAAGAAAACCCCTGTACACGAAGTCAAATTTATTTACATAGTGTTTTTCACAACACATGTCACAAAGCAGCTTTACAATTGCATGGGTCCAGATCCATAATGAGCAAGCCAGGTGCAACAGTAGCAAGGAAAAACTCCCTAGGTAGGGATTAGGAATAATCCCTGGGAGGACCAAGACTCAAAAGAGAACCCATCCTCCATTGGTGGCCCAGCTAGTAGAAGTCCCTACATATATAGTTCTATTTCTAGACCCAGTCACAGTCCCTCCAGTGTGGATGTTGGGCCTCAGGTTGGAGGCGCAATTGATGCGTACACTGGAGGCATCGACACCTCCATCTTCAAGGTGCTTTTATGAAAATGTCTTTGTAGGAGCATGTAACCATTATATATATATGAGAGGGGCCTGGAGGTGACCACAGTCATAAGGCTCCATGAGCCATTGCACCTAAATCATTATCGCTAGAGTGAACACATGACATAGTTGGATGAAAGCATAATCTCAGATTACCAGAAGACCATTTAACACCTTGTTGGTCAACAGAAGAATTTGAAAATCAGTTCCGATATTTACCAGAACCCAGTGCAATACACAGAGAGTAACGTGATCTAATGTGATCAAAATTTCTAGCCCTAGTTAGGACTCTGTTTGCAGCATTTTGTACAAGTTGGAGTTTATTCAGGGACTTTTTAGAGCATCTAATTAAAAGACCATTACAGTAGTCCAATCTTGATTAGACAAACGCGTGGATCAGGTTCTCTGCATCTGATAACAAGAATAAATGTCTCAGCTTGACAATATTACATAAATGTAAAAAGGCAGCTTTAATGACATGCATGTCAAAAGCTTTTTGCAGATTTAGGTGTTACTGGAAAACCATCTAGGGTAAGAGGAATGTTAGACCAATTGCTTCTTGCAGCCTTGGGTCCATGAAGCAACACTTCAGTGTTCTTAAATTTAGAAGAAAATTAGATGTGATATATACAACTGAGAATTATCTGCATAGAAATGGAAGCCAATAGCATGCGTACGAGTTATTCTGCCCAGCAGTAGAATATACAATGAAGAATTTGGTGCCCAATACCGATCCTTGTGGGACACCATAAAACAACTGGAGCCCTCATCTTCCCCAATCACTATTATCCTCTTAAGTGTGCTCACCAACCACTTAAACTGAAGAACTACACTGTTACACTCAAAAAGGAATTAGAATTTTACATAAGCAACTTACAGCCATCAAGATAAGAATTTCATAGTAAATGGAAGAAAACGCTGTGATGTGTAGAGTGCAAAATGCCAAATCCACAAACAAACAGAGCAGAACAAGACAAAAGGTCAAGGCCCATGTGCATGTCTGGGAGAACACAGGACAACCAACACCACGCTCCAAATCTTAAAATGTTGAACATGTAAACTATTTATTTGGATATTGTCTCAACATAAAATTCCATTAAAATACACAAGCAATAAAACAATAAGGCTCAGGGGAAATGGAGAAAAGAAAAACAAAAAAGATAGATAAGGTATTTCAATCAAAATATATGAGTAATTTGTACATGAGAAATACTAAGGAGAGCCCAGATGCATTTTTACAAAGCCAAGAGAAGTTATTCAGGTCCACACCCTCTGTGATCTCACAGGCACAATACACACTGCAATCATGGTGGGACTGGTCAATGGTTTAAAATGAAAAGAAAACAAAACATTAATGTATGAGGGAAATGGACAATGAGGGGAAAAAAGCCTAATAAATATCAGAGGCTGAATAAATGAAATGGCAGCAGCCACATATCTGAAAAGTTCTCCAAATATGCGTGTACTGATAATGGCAGGTGCTTCAGACAGCAGGTACTGTTGAGAGGAGTGGGTGCCTAAAAAAAAATTTCACAGACAGAAGCCTTGCGCACGCTCTCCGTCTCCCTGGCCAGGACAGTGGCATTACTGGTAATCCAGGAAGACCCTCACTACAAGTCTGGGGTTACCACGGTTACCACAGATAGAGAGGCCAATGATGCAGAGCAAACGAGGTGACATTGGGGTTCCGGAACACTTCTGCTACCAGAACATTCCCACTTCCGGAACATTCTTGACGTCTCACGATACATCTGCGAGGGGGGGGGGGGGGGGGGGGGGGGGGGGACAGAAAATGTGAATGTAAGATTATGGAAAATTGCACGAAAGGGCAAAAAAGAAAAACAAACAAACATGAAAAAACAGAAAGCGGCTTCAAAAGTAAAGGCCAAAGAAAGATGAATGACAGGAATCTGAAAAGTGCTAGTGGGAGCTAACTCACAGCTAGCGGGTTGTTCTCCAAACCGTCGCATCAACTGGTCATGGGTGAACTTCACAAAAGCATCATACTGCTCTAAAAAGACAAATACAGGGATCAAAAACAAGAAAATAATACTTTTATTTTATCCCTCATCAAATAAAAAAAAAAACTGTCCAGTTACAACTTCCATAGTGACAGACATTAGATAAAGTGGATAAAGCCAGATCAGAGCAGTTGAGGATTCTACCTGCGAGTTTTGTGGTGAGGATCTCCTCATACTCCTCACGAACCTTCTCCTCACGCTCCTTCAGGAGCCGTTCACAGATCATGCCCACCTGTCTGAGAGTGAACAGAGGTTGCTCTCGTCTAGGTGACGACGCACCCGCAGATGAGACTGGGGACGAGGGAGCAGGAGGGATTTTCAGTAATGCACATCAGGGAACAATATTGTAAAACATACATCAATTTGCCACACACAATACATATATAGTTCACACAAACTGCAAAATACACAATACAGAAATTGTAAAATACTCTAAAACATGCTAGTTACAGCAACATACTAAAGAGTTAAAAAAAAAAAAAAAAGAGTTCCCTCTTACATGAACATCAATCACACTGGATAAAAAAAAACACCCACCAGACCTTTAAATGGGAAAGTATGATCAGAAAAGTTAAGTATCAAGATCTTTCTTGTGGAAGTTACCTGTAAGTGAGGCAGGTCCGGGTTGGGCGGAGCTAGGCAGGGCGGGGAGGCAACAGCAGGCCTCCACCGGCTGCAGGTTGCTCTCCAAATGCCGCCTCTTCTGCATACGCTTGTACTCCTGCTTGATGTTGTTCAGGATTTGCTCTGTAAGACACCCAAAACCCACCAGTCAGTCACATCAGCGGAAACATGGGATTTGTGTGCTTGTGGCGTCAGGGTTCTACAGTATGCGCTCTGCTTCAGAACATCATACATGTGCAGCTGTAGCAGAGTCTGTCAGACACCAGCTGCCTCACAGTGGGCCATAGGGGAAGGACCCTCTACACCAGAGACAGACAGCCCAAATGGATAATCCCTGATTTAGTTAAAAATAAATAAATAAAAAAAACTGAAAAACAGACTCAGAGTCGTTTCTCAAGTCATACTGTAGCTGAACCAATTAGCATGTCCCAACCTGCACACGTGCTTTGTTTGGTGCAAATATCTGCTAGGGAGGGTTTTCCTTGTCGAGGACGGATGTATTCATTCTCCTGGTTGTATTAGTCAAAAGCCTAATTGTATTCGCTGGTGGCAGCCATTTCATCTTTGCCAGTCAGAATACGAATTAGCCAAATGAAAACCTTGTGAAATGATGGAGAAGGCACATACGACCCCTAGTAAAAGCTTGCAGTGTACTGACTTGGCTCAGCATGCCACAATAGCTGTGTATGTTTCTAGGCTATCCTAGTTATGTCTCAACTCCCACAGGGGTTCAGATATTGGAACCTGGAACAGCTGGGACTCCATCACGGTCTGGCTATCATTCTCCAACACAAGAGCCTGTACAAAATCAAAATGGAGCTCCCCCGTTGACAGCAAGCAATCGACTAAAATCTTTTGTTAAACTCAAAAGAATGTCTGCTACCAAACATAAAAAAAAACTAACAGTAGTCTCCCGACATTGACACTGCCCTACCCAGAATACTCATGGTCCACTTACTAGAAATGAAGACCAGAAACATGCGTGAGACGCCAATTACTCACTCCTCAAGCTGGTTTAATAAAAATGGTGAACAGAATGGCGAGCCCATGACCCTGGTGCATTTTTCCAGGAAACAAAACGAGAACACATCGACCGTTTAAAGGTTTTTTTTTATACGGGTTGCCAAAACAATTTTTATAGCACTCAAGATGACACCATTTGCTTCAAACTAGCCAGAAAACTTTAAAACTGTTACAGAACTGCCTACAAGGAAGTTGTTTGCTAGGCTAGCTAGCCATCATAACTGCTAGCATAGCTAACTTGCGCAGATACAGCAACGGGCATTTAACGCCTCGGACGTTAGCTAGCTATACTCGGTGGTATGACACATTTGTACTAGCTTTAACTAAACTACACGTATTTAGTACTTTCACTAGATAACTAGTTAATTAGTATCCGTGTACACAAGTTATTTAAATCACTGAGCTCGTAGATGAATTATACACTGCTAAACCAAATGGCTCGATAAGACAGACAGCGAGTCGCTATTTAAAAGTCTCGGAAGACTCAGTTAACGTTAGCCACCCACAAACACACACAACTAGGGGCGGTGGGAGCTGCTCTAAAGGCTGTCAAAACGGATAATTAATGGTAGTTATTTATCTGATAGGCTCGCTGCTCACCTGTGGTGAGTCTGGTGGACACATCTCCAAACGGCGATGGATCCATACGCAGGTATTTTTGTGGGGAAGAGGTGGAAGTCGACGGGGACATGGGGGCGCATCGCCTTCGCTTCGGCGACGCCGGGTTCATCAGAGGATCGAAATCCATAGTCCGTTTAAGAGTTGCCCCACATGCCATTGTGGTTTACACGAAGCGAAGACAGGAGCGGCGTTATAATCCGCTGACGGCAGAAATTAAAACAGATAAAAATGTTCGGCGAAGCCCCTCCTTGTGGCCAAGATTGACGGCTTTCTCTGGAGACCGTCGAAATGGGAACAATTAACTTCGTCTTTTAAGTTTCCAGATCACCTTTTCTCCCGAAACACGGCCTAAAACAAACTTGACCATTAAAATTACGCAGATCCTTGATTATTGTATATTTCCACTTATAAAAATTTACGATTAAATCGGATTCACCTCGGATCTCAGATCTTGACGCTATACGTTGTTTTTCGTGAGTGATCGCCGACCGGCCAGCAAATATGGCGTGGAAACAAAACATTAGGGAGGCGTGACAATCTGCGCATGCGCGTCAACCTCAACGTGTGTAGGGACATGTAGTGTGACTTACTGCTTCATTACATGAAACGCTGCGTAATTACTACCGAAAAAGACTACATAACCCTTGACGACACCGTGGCAATATTTTTTTCTTAGGTTTAAATGCCTCCATTGGTGCTTTTGTACTGTTTGTGGAATTCAAAAAAGGCGACGGTACCCAGAGATGTTGATACACAGAAAACACTGAAAACCCAAATCTCCCTGTAATCGACAATGAGTTTCCACTGATTTCTGTGATGACACTAAACTGTGTATGTGCGATGAGTCCATGGTTGTGTAAGTTCCTTGTTGATTTAGGGGAAGGTCATTATACAATTTAACCAAAATGGATTAGATTATTATGTGCAGTAGTGGCTTGGCATAGCCAAAATATACGAAATACGATGCACATTCTACAGTGAAAAGTGATAAATTAAAATCAACTCACGTGTAAGATTATGTAATATTTTAAACGAATCCAAACGGGCACTGCTGCCATAAGTAATTTACTGTGAGATGGTAATGATCTATTCATTATAATTTTATTCATAACATTTATGCAAATAAAATGCAATTTGGATCGAAAATGTATGTGAAGCATGAGTGAGTTATTTTTGAATGTTCCCCCCCCCCCCTCCTCCACACACGCATGCACGCACACACACACACTGTACATCTCTCTCCCATATTCACTCCACACACTAGGGGTGGGCGATACTCTGAATTTTGGTATCGATACGATACCGATACGATACTGGTCAGTATCGCCGATATCGATATCGATACCGATACCGATACTTCCAAACCGTTGGGGGGGGGGGGATACTTTTTACTTTAAATCAGAGGTGGGGACTCGAGTCACATGACTTGGACTCGAGTCAGACTCGAGTCATTAATACTAAGACTTTTGACTTGACTTGAAAAAATATTCAGAGACTTAGACTTGACTTGGACTTTTACACCAATAACTTGGGACTTGAATTGGACTTGAACCTGTTTACTTGCAAAGACTTGAAAACGCATATTAATATTTATAAAGTGCGCCCCATTAATTTCATTTCCGTCCTTCTGACGCAGACCGGCGTTACACCAGATTCTGTGACCGTCGAGTTTTGTGGCCACAGGGGGCGCTATTTCACAGTTTTTGTTCAGAGGCACAAACGCTTTACGAATGCTACGTAAACTACACTGATGCACTTTCTTTACTCGTTTTGTTGGTATCCACGAGCCAATATATGACCAATTCTGACAGCAGCCATCAGAATATGTGACCCCACTGAATCTCCAGGTAACAATAGTAGCCTACACCGTGACCCCACAATAACAGAAAACAATGAAAAAATAACCCTAACCTTTTATTAGTCTATATTTAAACATTTTATTCAAATGTTTAGAATAACCATTCGTAATGACAGCATCTTGCTTACGATTAAGCTTGCTATTTTCTTGTAAAATGAAAACGAAACATTCTTGTTTAAGTACATTTATGTAATTAAGAGAAGATAAAATGATCTGTCATCTTTTGGCTGGCGGACACCAACAAAACGAGTAAAGAAACGCATCAGTGTAGCATTCGTAAAGCGTTGGTGCCTGTAAAAAAAAAAAGACTCGAAAGGACTTGAAATTCCAAGTTTCCGACTTGGGACTTGACTTGACGGTTGCCTGTCTTGACTCGAGACTTGACTTGAGTTGACTGTCTTTGCTTGAGACTTGACTCGGGACTTGAGGATAAAGACTTGGACTTACTTGAGACTTGCAAAACACTGACTTGGTCCCACCTCTGCTTTAAATTATAATCCATTAATATAATAATTTATATATTTTTGCTGATGCTGGTCCAGCGTGTCGCGTGCCAGTGATTATGCCTCGTGCCAATGGTGGCACGCGTGCCATAGGTTGCCGACCCCTGCTGTAGACGGTCAACCAGTTTCAGCTGTGGAAAATTCAATTAAAACAGGCGAATACACCACAATTAAGCCAACTACAGGAAAGTCTGATGTATGGAAGTCATATTCCATTGTAATTAATGGAGAGGGAAATCGGCTTGTTGTGATTGATGTCAGAAAGTGTTGGTGTACGTCACCTGACGGCATGTGTTTGGACTGTGGTAAGAAATGGGACAGCGCGATCCATCGCTATATTGCTGTTTTAATAAATACATAAGAAAATCTCAAGTACTAAATCTAATTAATTCAATTCATATTAGGATTGCGGGCGGGGGCCACAGAAATGTGTATGTGGCGGGCGGATGCGGGATTAAAACAAGCGATTTTTTGGCCGGTGCGGGTGGGAGCGGGATTAAAACAAGCGATTTTTTGGCGGGAGTGGGATTAAAACAAGCGGGAGCGGGATTAAAAAAGCAGTCCCGCGCAGACCTCTAAACTGCAGCAAAATAATCGATATTTTCGCCGTGGTATCGATCCGATACCGATCCTCACCTTTGTATCGATACTATCGATATAAATATCGATCCGCCCACCCCTACCACACACACACACACCTGGGACTCCCTAGCAATCAGCAAGCAAGACCGTAGCATAGGTGTTAGTACAGTACACTATTCAAGATCAAATAGTGTTATGTTCAGGTTTTTTGAGAGGGAGGGGGGGGGATTATTCCACCTCTACACAAAAAGCATAGTCCCCTTTCACAGCAATATGAAACTGGCCAATCCACTAAACCTTTAGCCATTATCTTCCCCATCTTAATGATTATAGTGTTATCATGATAATTAGATTTTTGTTACTTTTTCCAGCCTAAATACATTTTTTCTGATTAGCTGATTATAAACTTGTGTAGCTATTGGAATGGGGAAGGGGAAAATCAATGTAAGAGAGTGTATACATTTGTGTAAAACCACAACAGAGAGCTGCAGTTAAAGGTAAGGTTCATTTTAAACTGGCTCTGCTTTTTTAGCTTTTCTATTGGTCACAAGATTTAAAAAAAAGTTAGTTTGTGTGACAGGGTTTTGATATTTGCCTGTTACCTAACAGTAGTTTTCCATTACTGTAGTTGACAGGATTTGTTTTTTCAGTTTTTTTTCAGTCTATTTGAAAGGAGTTTTCTATTAGCCTGTTGCCTGACAGGAGTTTTCTAATAGCCTGTTGCCTGTCAGGATGTTTCTAATAGCCTGTTGCCTGACAGGATTTTTCTATTAGCCTGTTGCCTGACAGGATTTTTCTATTAGCCTGTTGCCTGACAGGAGTTTTCTATTAGCCTGTTGCCTGACAGGAGTTTTCTATTAGCCTGTTGTCTGTCAGGATTTTTCTAATAGCCTGTTACCTGACAGAATTTTTCTAATAGCATGTTGCCTGACAGGATTTGTTTTTGTGTTAGTCTACCTGAAAGGAGTTTTCTAATAGCTTGCCTGACAGGATTTTTCTATTAGCCTGTTGCCTGACAGGATTTTTTCTAATAGCATGTTACTTGATAGGATTTTTCTACTGGCCTGTTGCCTGACAGGATTTTTCTACTAGCCTGTTGCCTGACAGGATTTTTCTATTAGCCTGTTGACTGACAGGATTTTTCCATTAGCCTGTTGACTGACAGGATTTTTCCATTAGCCTGTTGACTGACAGGATTTTTCCATTAGCCTGTTGACTGACAGGATTTTTCCATTAGCCTGTTGACTGACAGGATTTTTCCATTAGCCTGTTGACTGACAGGATTTTTCCATTAGCCTGTTGACTGACAGGATTTTTCCATTAGCCTGTTGACTGACAGGATTTTTCCATTAGCCTGTTGACTGACAGGATTTTTCCATTAGCCTGTTGACTGACAGGATTTTTCCATTAGCCTGTTGACTGACAGGATTTTTCCATTAGCCTGTTGACTGACAGGATTTTTCCATTAGCCTGTTGACTGACAGGATTTTTCCATTAGCCTGTTGCCTGACAGGATTTTTCCATTAGCCTGTTGCCTGACAGGAGTTTTCTATTAGCCTGTTGCCTGACAAGATTTTCTATTAGCTTGTTATCTAACAGGATTTATTATTAGCCTGTTACCTCACAGTAGTTTTCCATTACTGTAGTTGAAAGGATTTGTTTTTTCTATTAGTCTATCTGAAATTAGTTTAATATTTGTGTGTTACTTGACAGGAGTTTTATATTAGCATGTCACCTGACAGGATTTTTCCGTTAGTCTAGTCTGTTTGACTGGAGTTTTCTAATAGCCTGTTGCCTGACCAGTTTTATATTAGCCTGTTGCTTGACAGGATTTAAATATTATATTTAATAATATTATAATATATAAATATAATATTTAATATTATATTTAATATAATAATGTTACCTCACAGTAGTTTGACAATAGTGTAGTTGACAAGATTTAGTTTTTCTGTTAGTCTATCTAAAAGGAGTTTATTATTTGTCTGCTACCTGACTGTCTATTTTCAAGGAATAGACAGTGTACTTGTAATGCACTGACATCTCTTAGTGTTCTTCATGAACTCTCACAGGTTAAGAGTAAAGACCTTGATTACATTTTGAAACAAGGTGACGTGCTGTACACTAGCATAAAGAAAAAGCTCACTTTTGATGAGCTTCCAGACAGCATATCAACCAATATGCACACATACAGTGTAAATAAACTTCTCTCACGGTATGGATATCTCAGTAAACATGGACCTGATGGTGCAACAGACTTCTTAAAACTTTCTGAAAGGTTGCAGTGTCTGTAATTAGATGTAAACTACGCACTACTCACAATGCGCAGTCAGACCATTGATGTGTTCCGGGACAGTTCAGGTTGCTATATGGTTTCTTTGATTCCCACTGTAGGTCTCCTGAAGGGTTCAGTCACAGCCTGGGTACTGCTGTTATGCTGACCTTTGAACATCTGAGTGACATGATTGAAAGACTGCTTTTATTCCATGCATTGGTAGACACTTCTGATGAGTGCATTTATGAGTTTATGCCTGTTTTGTTCACATGCATAATGGACAGTCAGCAACCTGTCCAACTGTTGTAATGTACAGTCTGATGTGAGTGAAGAGAGCATGCCAGTCACTAAAGGCACTACATCAAATCGAAGACGTAGATCAGTACTGCCACAAGCACTAAAGAAGATGTCACAAAAAGAAGCTATCAAGTTGAAGAAACATACGTATTATAAAAAAAAAATAAAAGGTAAGCAAGTTAAAGTACCAAAAAGATTTAAACTTTCCTCAACTTATGACTAAGAAGAAAGCTGATATTAAAGATCGTTATTCCCGGGATGCAGACTACAGGTTAAGACAAAAACTGTATATAAAGACACGCTATTCCAGGGATGCAGACTACAGATTAGGACAAAAACTGCATATAAAAGACACGTTATTTGAGGAATGCGGAACACAGATTAAGACAAAAACTGCATATAAATATGCATTATTCCAGGGATGCAGAATACAGATTAAGACAAAAACTGCATATAAAGACACGTTATTCCAGTGAGGCAGAATGCAGATTAACACTAGGGAGACAATAGAAACAAAAAACGTGGAAAACTCAACGCGTAAATTGAAACTCAACCGTGAACACTCGGGAGAAAATAGAACACAAAACAATGCGGAAAACTCATCGCATACAAAGCAAAACTCACCCATAGAGAGAGGGGAGAAAATTAGCAAAGGCGACTCAAAAGATGCGGAAAAAACGTGTGGCGTAAAAAACGAAACCAAGAATGCCAGGGGAAGTAACTGGCAGCAGGCAAAATGCCGCAACAAATGAAACCTTCCAAAAATAATTGTATAACAGATAGGAAGTGAAACAGATGGAGTGGCACAGGAGATAGTTACTTGAATAAGTCATAGAAAAATAACAGAGAAGAGAGAGAGAAAGCATAAGGTGGCGGGAACGGGAACGAACGTAGTGGCTTTAGAGAAAGCAGGGAAAGGGCTGAGAACGAGTCGGCGAGTCAAAACGAATCAGCAGTGATCCGTCTCCACAAGCTTCCTTAAGAAGCCATGGCAACAGGTGAAACGGATCACTGCTGATTGCGCCGATTCAGTCTAGGACTGACTCGGGTACCTCTTGTGGAGGTAGAAGGCGTGGCTCGGAGAGCCAGCCCTGACAATGACAGTACTTTGAATGAGAAAGACAGTTCACCTAAAAAGCCACTTTCAGAGCCCTCAGAAGAAAGCAATGCTCAGGACTCAGATGACTCAGAATAGGATGTTAATGAATAGAACAGGGGTTGCTTCTTGGACACCTGTTTACAGACGGCTGATGTTGCACAATATCTTATAAGTGAGGGTGTTTTTTGTGTAGCTCCAGCAGAAGGAAACAGACCAGTGAGTTTTTTCAAAGTGTCAAAACTAGAGGCTATGGCTTTTCCTGTTCAGTTTCCTACTGGTTTTAAAACTTTAGATGAAATGCAGAGATTCAGGAAAGTTACTCCCAGCAGATATTTTAATGCACGTCTCCTTTCTGTGGACAATCATTTTGCTATTGTTCAAATTATATTTTCTTTGCACAGTTTGTCCCCGAAATGCATTTAGCAACATCCAGTATGTCCATACAGCTCCGTAAAGGAAAACCTATCACCAGAGACGGACGTAAAATAACAGTTAAAATGCTACAAGATAGGCATGAAGTGGACAGACTCTTAAGGAACAAAGATGCAACTAGATTTATGCAGCCTTTGAGAGGGATTCCAGCGTACTGTAACGTGGCTCGCGCCACAGAGCGAGGAGACGGACACAATCGCTGAGAAGAGCGAGATTTATTAAAGGAGTTACCATCATCGTCGTCGCTTAGCCAGGCAGGGTCAATAACAGGAGGGCAGTCCGTAAAACAGGCAAACACGGGCATTACGAAGACAGGGGACACGAGTAACAGGCAGGAAACACTAACACGGTCAGGTACAAAGGAACAGTCAAAACCACAGATCAAAATACCGGACAAGGGAGACTCAGGGGCTTATATACAAGGGACTGAAAATGAGGGACAGGTGTGAACGATAATACAGGGGCGTGGTAACAAATGAGGAATCACGAAGACAAACGAGCTGGGCGGGATGAACAGGCAGGGAACACAGACATGAGGGAACCCAGAGTGACAGCTACGAGAGGGGGCGTTGCCCTACGTGACACGTACTGGGAGAAAACTTTGAGAGACCTTTTTGCTATGCTTCATCAATTAGGCACTCCAACTTTCTTCTGTACATTTAGTGTTGCAGAAATGAGGTGGCCAGAAGTAATACAAACAATAAAGGCACAGCAAAATGAGCAAGTGAATTTTTCTGAGATGGACTGGATCACAAACTAAGTTTTTACTTCGTAACCCTGTCACAGCCATGCGCATGTTTGATAGCTAAACGTTTACATGCACTACTAAGACACTTACTCTTGTCACCTGCACAGCCTATTGGAGAGGTCCTGGATTACTTTTTTAGAGTGGAATATCAAGCTAGATGTTCGCCACATATACATCTATTGGCCTGGTGTCAGAACTCACCTGTTTTTGAGGAAGACTGATGAAAAAGTGTGAATTTGTAGATAGATACATAACTTGTCAGCTACCTGATCCAAATGCAGACCCAGAACTTTACAAAATTGTAACAGAAGTTCAAACTCACAGCAAAGGACACTCAAAGTCATGTAAGAAAGGGAATAAGCATGGTAGATTTGGTTTTCCAAAGCCACCAGTAGAGAAAACATTCATAACGAGACCAGTTCCAGCACAGATCAGTGAAGAACACAAAGTTGATTCTGACAGCGATCAGCATTTGATGTGTCCTGAGGAAGCAAAAAAGAAACTGAAGCCCCTTTGGCAATTGCTACATGACCATGAGGCATCATGTGCAAGCATGTCCCAACTACTTGCACAAAGTAAATTAAGCAGTGAGGAATTTTGACGTTTTTTTTTTTTTTTTGACGTTTTTTATCAACAAAATTTCAGACACCAGGAAAAATCTTTCATCGACTAATCATATTATTGGTCCGCAAAACCCAGTAGAAATTAGACTTGAATATTTTCTACCGATCTCTCCTGAAGGACTTGGAGAACACTGTAAAAAATATCCATATATTTAACAGAGATAAACAGTAAAATTGCAACAGGAAATATCCATAAATTATAAAATATATAAAATTAAAACTGTTAATTTCATGTGAACTTACCATAAATAAATTAATCTGTGAAAACAATAATTTGTAAATTTTCTCAGAAATAAATACTTAACACTACCGTAAAGCAGTTTTTTTTAATGAAAATTTTTTAACAGTCAAATACTATAATTTTTACATTAATTTGTTGAAAATGTAACCGATGTAACCCAAACAGATGTAGACTATGCCACTCCCGAATTGTTAAAGGGGGGAGAGCCCTATCCAATCGTAATGTTTCCCCGTGATGGTCCCCTTAAAGTGATCACACAGCTGTAAGTACGATGACACCCTTTTATTAAGACAAATTAAAAGAAAGATAAATGACAACACAACCCCAAAGTTAGAAGACTCTAAGATCGCAACAATAGGTACAGCCTCGAATGGGTCCTGTGGGTGGCAGCTACACATAGCCCAGATACACAAAGATAATCACTGCAACCATTACGTCCTCAAATTTGGACATACACCCAGGTGCTTAATGCCACTCCCAAACTTTCAAGCTTACAATGTTTCATTCACCCCAAGCACAGCACACAACCCTGGGCTATAGTTAGCTGCCAACCACCAAACAACACAAGTACATAAAAAGAACCCAGCTACAGAGTCTTAAATTGAAAGGGGATGTTTAAAATAAAACATTACAGTTGGTTATTTAAGATGAAATACAAAAAAAAATAGAGCTCACCTAAAAGGCAATGAAGAATTATGACTGATTTAAATTAACAATAGCGCCCCAATATAAAATAAGAGTCTATAGAGCTCGCTATAGGTGTCGTACTGCACACAGGATCAAAGCTGAGGCCTTAATCCTCATTTGCATCACGCATGCTCATGTCCCTCCTACTGGTATCCTAAAACTCTAATCCACAACCAAAAATAAAGGTGGGAAAAACAGTGGCTACACTATAGGCGTGTCTCCAGTCCTCTATGGTTCTCAGTAGTTAAGTCTTCCAAACAGCCCTCTACACGCTCGTCCACCGGCCCTGGTTTCCGTGGATAACTGTAATTCCAATCCTCTCCCCCAATATCACTGACTGTGTAAGCAGCCCAAACTCTCAGTTTTGCATCCAGCGTTTCTCCTGCGTACAAGCAATCAACACACGAACACAGCAAAGTCGGCAAACTCCAAACTCTTAGCGTTCTGAGCACACGTTTCAAACAATGGTGGCACACTACGGGTCTCGAGGGAGCTCAATATATTTGCGTTACGTGATTACCGAGACGCTGATGCTTCCTGCTGGGTCCTAGTGCCCCCCCATTTCCTTCCCCACTGGGACTAAGTCTCACAGGCTACAAAAAAAATACAGGTTTTAATTGCTGCATGCAAGTTAGGTTGTGCTGGTAATGAATCTATGCTGTAATATAACATTCAGGCATGAAAATCTGTCACCTTTCGGCGAAATTCGCCGTTTTGAAGTTGAAAATGGTGACCTACGTGAATCGTGTAGATCCGATGAGTTTTTTGTTTTTTTTTTTTGGGGGGGGGGGGGGGGGGGTCAGGAGATTATATGTATTAATTATCATATTGACTTAATAAGCAAACAGAGCACTTCCGAAATCGGCAATTTCAATGACAGTGGCCAGCAGTTTCCGCCCAGAACCTTCATAGAGGCCAAATAGCGTTTCAATCATACCAACGTTCTTCATTCATTTACTGCTAAGCGGGACCTAGTGCTACACCGGGGACAAGTCAGAAGAGCATACATTTACCACTATATTTACCACATCGTACATTTACCACTACATTTACCAGATCGTACATTTACCAATACATTTACAAGATCGTACATTTCCCAGTGGATTTAATTGGGTTATTAATGGTTTCAATCGTTTTCATATTTTGCGGTAAAACAAAGTTACTGCCGTTCGCTACAGCGTTGAACACTGTCAGAGCCACAAGCTCTTGTGATAATAGGCCTATCTATCTACCTATTTAAGTTCGCGTCAACCCCGTGTAGTTAACGGTGACATAAAATAAGAATCAAGATTTTTTTTTCTAGTGTGTCTGTAGTTGTAACTGGTGAATCCAGGGACGGGTGAGGACATTCGCGCCAGGGCTGAAAAGGTTGAAGATGAAGTTGTAAACGCTTGTCGTTTGAGTCTACCCTGTGCTTTAGCCCATGTTAGAAAATAAAAACACGTGAACCTGGTATTTTTACACTCATTTTCGCCGCTGATGTATGTATTGGTTCATTAAGACGTAATGGTTTTGACTGAGCCATCTGGAATGGCGAAAGCGGCCTCTCGCGTTTACGGATCTGGCTCCATACATTGAATCCATTGACATGACAGTCAAAAAAAATTTTTTAATGGATTTTACTATATTTTACGGAGCCCGTAAGGTGACATCATGTAAAAAAAATTAATAACGCGTGGCCACGACTTATTAACGCATGGGAACGAGATAATAATGTCGCCTTTCACACGCGGCAACAAAGTTTATTTTTTCACAGCAAAGCAAGCAGATCCCAGGGATGTTCGTGAACTGACTGCCCAAGGAAGGTAAACCTGGCTTTATATAAAGTAATACTTAATTATCTTGTTCGCACACAATAATTATCTCGTTCGCACGCGTTAGTAAGTCGTGGCCACGCGTTATTATATTTTTTACATGAGGTCACCTTACGGCCACCCCCCCCCCCCCCCCCCCCCCCGTCGCCGTATACCCATGACGTCACATGTCAACGCCCCGTCGCCCCCATGACGTCACATGCCCCGCCCCCCGGTCTTCTCATCTTTTTAACCCCTGACCCATTTTCATGCCTGAACATTGTGATTTCTAAAAATATTTTCACAGAAAAATGGATTAAGGAGCACTATTCAAGAAACTGAAAGCACTTTACATTTAATCCATTCTTGATTCACAAATTAAAAATGTTCATGTCCTTGTCAGTTTCCTTTTGTTTTGTGATTTTTAATACCTATTCTTCTTCTTTATACTTGAAACTGTTTTGGATTTATTTTTTGTAAAGAACGCAACGCATATCCTTTACATATACATTCAGTTTACCTTATAAATCCATCAGGTTTAAGATTTCAAAGACCAGTAACTTGATGCACCAACAGTGAAATCATATGTTATATTCTCAAAAGCATTAAAATAATAATCCACTGTCTGTTCTATCTATTCATATTTGAATAATATTGTATCTGTTTTTTTTTCATGGAAAATAAAACTGATCTAAAAAAACAAACAAAAAATAACGTTTCCCCATCTGGAGCGTCTAAAGGCGCCAGAATTCAAACGCACCAATCAGTGCACTGCATCACACTCCACAGCAGCAGACGTAGTACAGCAGCTCACAGAGACTCACTTTGGAGTTGAGGAGTTCGGCATCAAGCCAACATTCACTAAGTGTTTTCAATTTCCTGGATTTAACCTAAACCACAGCTCGTCTTTAGTTACTTTGGTAAGAAAGTAATCGAAGTAGGTTAATTTATTAATTTATTGTGTTGCAGACAGCAAAGGCACAAATGATAAAGTTGCGTTAGCTTTAGCTCCCGCCTAGCATTAACGTTAGCCACATTAGACTGTAAAATACGCCTGTAGTGCATGTTTCAGAGATGTGTGTATTAATGTAAACTGTCTTATATAAGGGTAGCGTCATGTTAATACTTTTTATAACGCCAGCATGTAAGCAGGTATTTTCTGGTAAGAGGATGTCAAAGTGAATATATTTGATGTTCACAACTTAAAAAATGCTAAATAAAATACTTTCTTGCAAATATAATGTGGACATTTGTGTTGTATTTAGAAATGTTAATACATGAATGCTTTGTGCATTAAGCTTGCAGAATATACTGTTTAAAAGAACTCTAGTCTAAAAAAGGTTCATTTGCAGGCTGAATATTTTAATTTAAATGATTTGCATTAATAAAATGAGGTAGTAGTTAAGTCATTGTGAAATAACCAGCAAAAGGTGATCATGTTTCATCAGGTAAACCCTATGATTAAAAACTCATGATAGTTTTTCATGTCATGTCAATTATTAATCATTATTAAAAGGGAAAGTACTTCTCATACATATTCTGGGAATTTTTACAAAATAAAATTATTTTTCATAATTAATTTTACAGGGAAAATACGTTGTTTTTTGTGGCACAAACTTAATTTTATAGGTTGTTTTCATGTTAATTTTATGGAAAAACATTTTTTTTATTCAGTTAAAACATCATCTTTTACAGTAAAATATTGACTCCAGCACCAGTTTTAACCGTAAAA
Organism: Brachyhypopomus gauderio; assembly: GCF_052324685.1. Taxonomy (NCBI): domain Eukaryota; kingdom Metazoa; phylum Chordata; class Actinopteri; order Gymnotiformes; family Hypopomidae; genus Brachyhypopomus; species Brachyhypopomus gauderio. The sequence goes on from NC_135219.1 coordinate 6,050,529, forward strand.
ACAATGACTTTGCCTTCAAACCGTTAAAGAAAAAAATGTTATACATTATATATAAATGTTATATAGTTCTGGCAACCTCAGCTGCCAGCATTTTACCATAAAATCTACATTTTTTTTTTACAGTGAAGTAGTATGTGGCTTACGCCCTACTACCTCTCCTGTTGACATCCTTCCTACTCATTTTTTGATAAATGTTTTCGAAATTTTGAGTCCATTTTTATTGTCAATAGTTAATCTATCATTTAGTTCAGGATGTGTCCCAGATTGTTTTAAATTTGCTGTGGTTCAACCAATTTTTTAAAAGCCTTGCCTTGATCCTACAGACTATGCTAACTATAGCATACCCCCCCCCCCCCCCCCCCCCCCGCTCAACAAATTACGTTCTTTGATTTTGTATGATTTTACAAAGCTTCAGAATTTACTGGAGTGTGTCCAGTCTATAAAAGATTGGATGACCTGTAATTTTTTACGTCTAAATGAGAATAAAACTGAGGTTTTGATTCTAGGTCCCCAAATTGTGGCTAGTAACCTGAAGAAGGAATTGGGTTGGCTGCATACAAAGATTAATACACAGCCGAGAAATCTAGAAGTTATTTTTGACTCTGATGCTACTTTCTCTATACATGTGAGGAAGTTGTTACAGGTTTGTTATTTACAGTTGAGAAATATAGTTAAGCTTAGAAATTTTCTGTCATTTCAGGATACAGAAAATTATTCATGCCTTTGTTTCATCGTGATTGGATTATTGTAATGCGTTGTTCACTTGTCTCAGTTGTGAAAGTCTGGCTTAGCTCCAGCGGGTCCAGAATCCAGCGGCACGAGTGCTTACTGGATCTAAGAAGCGTGATCATATCACTCCAGTTCTGGCCGCTTTGCACTGGCTGCCTGTAGCTTATAGAATTTGGTTTAAAATATTGGTTTTAACTTATCAAGCGCTCTGTGGAGAGGGTCCAGAGTACATCTCTGATCTATTAACAACTTACTCAAATTGAAGGGTATTGCGGTCTTCTAATCAAGGGCTGTTGGTAGTCCCTAGGACTAAACTGAAACGAAAGGGAGATTGCGCCTTTTCTGTATGCGCTCCAAAGCTTTGGAATAACCTTCCACTGGATATTCGGCTATCTGGTTCTAAAGAGCTTTTTTAAAAAAGGCTTAAAACGCATTTGTTCTCTTTAGCCTTTGCAGATGGGCACAGCTAGGTGTGCGTAGGAAGCGTAGGTGTGCTGTTTTAATTGTGTTTATTTGATTTTGGTTTGTTGTGATTTTTGTGTAAACATATTTATTTCTCATGTTTTTATGTGCAGCACTTTGTAGTCTCACTTGGAAAAGTGCTATACAAATACAGTTGTGATCAAATTTATTCAACCCCCACTGAAATAAAGTGTTTTGGCCAGTTTGACATTGATTTTGATCATTTCAGTCATCTTATTTACAATTATATCAAAGAGGCACTTATAAATTAGACAAACATAACATAATATTTATGATGGAATAACCACAAATGTCTTTACTGTGCTCACATCATTATCAGTTTTATTCAACCCCCTAGTGACATTATTTTTTAGTACTTAGTACAACATCCTTTTCCAGTTATGACAGCTTTCAAGCGTGAAGCATAGCTTGACACAAGTGTCTTGCAGCGACCTATGGGTATCTTAGCCCATTCTTCATGGGCAAAAGCCTCCAGTTCAGTCACATTCTTAGGCTTGCGCACTGCAACTGCCTTCTTTAGGTCCCACCAGAGGTTCTCAATTGGATTTAAGTCTGGTGATTGCGATGGCCACTCTAGAATGTTCCAGCCTTTCATGTTCAACCATGCTCTAGTGGACTTGGATGTGTGCTTCGGATCATTGTCCTGTTGGAAGGTCCAACGTCTCCCAAGCCGCAGGTTTGTGACTGACTCCATCACATTTTCCTCCAAGATCTCCTGGTACTGAAGGGAATTCATGGTACCCTGCACACGTTGAAGCTTTCCTGTACCATTAGAAGCAAAACAGCCCCAAAGCATAATTGACCCCCCGCCATGCTTCACAGTAGGCAAGGTGTTCTTTTGTTCATAAGCCTGGTTCTTCCTTCTCCAAACATAGCGCTGGTCCATTGTCCCAAACAGTTCTAATTTAGTTTCATCTGACCACAGTACACTGTTCCAAAACCTTTGTGGCTTGTCCACATGACTTTTGGCATACTGCAGTCAACTTTTCTTGTTCTTTGGAGTCAGCAAGGGGGTGCGTCTGGGCGTTCTGGCATGGAGGTCTTCGTTATGCAGTGCGCGCCTTATTGTCTGAGCTGAAACTTCAGTGCCCACATCTGACAGGTCTTTTTTCAGTTCCTTAGCAGTCACGCGGGGATTTTTCTCCACATTACGCTTCAGGTAGCGCACAGCAGTCGCGGTCAGGATCTTCTTTCTGCCACGACCAGGTAACGTTTCCACTGTGCCCTTTAACTTGAACTTGCGAATGATACTTCCGATAGTGTCTCTTGGAATATTGAACAACTTCGCAATCTTTTTATATCTATTGCCATTCTTGTGAAGAGCAATAACCTCTTCTCTTGTCTTCTGGGACCATTCTCTAGCCTTTACCATGCTTGGAAACACACCAGTAGATGTCTAGAAGGAGCTGAGTATCACAGTCCTTTTAAATCTGCCTAATTGGTGCTTATCATGCTTGATTGCTGCTTGTTGACATCCACAGATGTTTTCAATACCTGATGGAAAACACTGGAATGAACCTCTGTTCTTAGGAGTGGTAGTCGTAAAGGGGTTGAATAATTGTGTCAATGAAGAAATCACAAAAAGGCCATTTAATACTTTATGACAAAAAAAATTGATGCTATCTTAGTTGCATTTAGTTCTTTAACAAGTCCTTGTAAGATTTCATTATGAACACAATTACAAATGTGCACTGAATTCCATAAAACCCTTCGCAGCATTGAGGGTTGAATAAATTTGATCACAACTGTAAATATTTACTTACTTACAAGAGATATATCAATTCATTAACCAGATCCAGTGTGATAATGATAAAACGCAGTGGGGAACCGTCAGGGCCCTCTACGCCCTCTCTGAGGGCCTAAAATATTCTTAAAAAATAAATATATATAATTTATAAAATATTTTTTATCTGCTTACAGTTTGACAATCGACATCTAAACAATTACAGAAATATAAGCAAATAAATTATTTAACCGTGTCTATTCAATCTGTGTTGGAAGGTGAGGGGCTAAGTGGAAGCCCGCTGTTCGTTTACAGGGGGCCTGGCAGTTATAATTCAGCACAATACCAGTTTCAAATGACAGTAAAATTGACCAATCATATCTTCCCTCTTAGTGGGCGGGCTTAACTGTATGATAATTTCCGCCCGCTGTGGCGACGCTAGCTGTCGTTAGCGTACCACCTCTAGCTAGTTTCGATGTATTCCTTTGATGCCCTCATGCGCGTTGTTTACATATTCCGCTCCCGAGGAACACAGAGCTGTGAACCTTATTTTGTTGGAACCTAATTTTGCTTAAGAAGTTATCTAGTACAGATATCATTGTTTATTGCGTTTCTAAATCTGTACTGTCGTCTCAGGGCGTACTCACACTAGGCACGGTTTGCTCGTTCCGTGCCGGGGCCCGGTTATCCCCCCTCCCCACTCCCCCTCTGGCCTGCACTCACACTCGCTTCAGCAACCCGGCCCGAGCACGCTTACGTCATCACAACGCCGCTTTATTTGGAAAAAAAGCACGCTCGCACAACACTATGGAGTTCATGATTCTCTTTTTATTGTATTTTTGGAGTCGTTTTGGGAGTGCAGAAACACGGTGCAAGCACAGATTTATCGATAATTTAACACAACGATTGTCTGCTAATCGCTTTGCCGCTATGACTGTTTAACGTGAGCGTCGCATCACTGATGTCATGTTTGAGTTCCAGCGAAATGAACCAATCAGACGAGGCACCAAGCGGGCCCGGGCACGGATAGCGCTCACACTAGAAGCGAACCTTGCCCGAGTCCACATGAATCGTGCCCTGGCCCACCTCTTCAAGCGGGCCCGAGCACGGTTAACTGATCCGCGCCCGGGCACGGTTGGAGCGCTCACACTAGCCAAACGAACCGTGCTTCGGCAGGCAACCGTGCCCGGGCCCGGATCACAGAGCCTAGTGTGAGTACGCCCTCAGTTTTTTATTTTTTATTTATTGCAGTTAATTAGGAAAGGAAACATTTTTTTCGGGGGGGGGGAGCGGGCCCAGGTTTAATGGTCACGGTTCGCTACTGATGAAACGTCAGCCAAAGGATGCCTGGGTCAATGGTTATAACAAGCATTTGTTAAGAGCATGGAATGCAAACATTGATATTCAGTACATCTTGAATCCTTACTCTTGCATAATGTACATTGTATCATAGGCTACATATCAAAAGCTGAAAATGAGATGAGTGAGTACCTTAAAAGAATTGTTGCTGACACAAACCAAGCAAATACATCTGATCGTGATGAAATGAAACAGATCATGCAGGTTTACTCCAAAAACAGAGAGGTCAGTGTTCAAGAGGCGGTAGCTCATGTGTGCAGTCTAAAGTTGAAATCCTTTTCCCGTAGTAATATATTTGTGCCACTGATGACAATGCCTTGATGTAAGCACAGGTGGTCGCACCTGCTTGGCATTGCTGCCTGACGCACCTCCGACTGTGCCATTGTGTAGGCTGCAGGATCGTCAGCTGGGGGGCCACCTTTCACTGATGTTTCGCTCCATTATCCCCCAGAACATCTCTGGGTGGTGGAGCAGCGACAGGGATGTCTCCCTGCCACCCCCTGCAGCCTGCTGAAGGATCCGTATTCTCCCCACTCTCTGACCCTATTGTTATTGTTATGTGGAATGAGTTGCAGGGTACTGTGCATGGTCGGATGTGGCAGCATTTCAGGGATATAGAACGCATTCAAACAGTGTTAGTCCGGTGCTGGACTGGACCGAGGAGTTTTGCACATATTTGTGAGGTGAGTAGCGAACTCCAAGTGTCCGGGTATTCGCTACAATAAGAGCACAGGAATCTTCCCAGCTCTTGGTATACGCGCTTCACCTCCCTCCATACCCGAGAGGTGAATTGCGAACCTCGATCGGATACGATGTCCTCCGGCAGCCCGTAATGGAGGAACACCTTGTGCAACAACGCCTCCGCAGTCTCCCACGTTGTTGGCAACCCTGGAAGCGCTATGAACCGCACCATTTTGGAAAACCTATCTATGACTGTTAGGATGGTGGTGTTTCCCTCAGACACAGGTAGGTTGGTGACAAAGTCCACAGCTATTCCAGGACTGCTTGGGAATCAGAAGCGGCAGTAGCTTACCCGCAGGAGGGGCGCTCAGCACTTTGCTCCACGCGCACTCTGCGCACGAGGCAACATGAAGCATGATGTCTCGGTGCATGCCTGGCCACCAGTAGCGGGCTCCCAGCACTTGCAAAGTTCTCGTGGACCCAGGATGTCCTGTGCCAAGAGACGTATGAGCCCAACTGATGAGAGGAGTGCGCTGTGACGGGGGAACATACCTGCAGTGAGGAGGACATCTCCGGATTGGATGCGGATTGGCTGCGGAGATCGCCCTGTCGATCTCCCATTCCACAGCACTGAGGAAGCAGTCCGCTGGGAGTATCGGTTCTTCCTCCGTGGATTCCCTGCTCTTGGGAAAGGACCGAGAGAGGGCATCGGCTGTTGTGTTCTCATCGGCTGTTGTGTTCCCCACTCCTCGAAGGCCAATTTCATGGCCAATAACTCATGGTCACCTACCCCATAGTTTCTTTCGGTGGAGCTGAGCTTCTTAGAGAAGAAGATGATCGGCTTGGGGGAGTTGTGCTTCTTAAAGAGTTGTGACAGCACAGCTCCCAGTCCCACATCCAAAGCATCTACCTCAACGATGAAGGGCTTGCTTGGATCGGGCTCATGTAAGACTGGGGCAGAAGCATACGCCCACTTCGCCCACGACTGATAGTGTCCCGTGGACATACTAAACGCTGTTTTCCATTCATCCTCTTCCAGGACACGGATGAGGTTGTAGGCGCTGCGCAGATCGAGCTTGGTGAACACCCTCGCTGCCCGCAACTGCTCCAGCGCCAACGGCACTAGAGGAAGCGGGTAGGAGTAGCCCACCAAGAGGGAATTGAGCCCTCGATAATCTACACACGGCCTCAGACCACCGTCCTTCTTTACGAAGAAATTGCTGGCTGAGGCATAATGTGGACCTTCTCCTTTTCAGGTTCGGGTGATGAAGAGACCGTCACCTGGGAAGTAAGGCTCTGCAGACAGCTAGACATGAGATGCATTAGGTTTCTCATCTCCTCTATTTTCTGTTGTTGTTTCCCTATGGTCCTACCTTGTAGTGCCAGGATCTCCACTGGTGACAGCTCCTCTGCTCCTGCTGCTACAGGCTGCGCATTCTGTGACTCCAGGACAGAAGCAGCAGGAAGCAAAGGCTGATAGCGACTGGTTTTATTATCAATAACGAGGAACTCAAATACTCAGGCCACAAGGCAGAATAAGCATCAAACGGAAACGAAAACGAAGAGCATGAACAGTATAACCAATGGGGCGCGGTTGTCCAGCAACAGAGCAGGACTCTCCCACGGTGCGAGGCGAGGGTGCAGGCTGAATGCGCAGCACTGGACAGTGCGACCTGTGGGAATAAATACATCCCTATCCTGATTAGATGACAGGTGTCAATACTCTGGTGATTAGGATGGAAGGAGTGTCCTGGTATGAGAGGGTGTGCTCTGTGTGGCTGTGGGCATGTGTGTGTGAGAGAAGATGTGCGTGTGCGCGCCCTCTGGTGGCGTCCAGGCTGACCCACCGTGACATTCATAAACAATAATGACATGTAATAACGCAGAACAATAGAAAAAAATCCACTTAGAACATTTTTGACAGGACTTGAGGGGAGCATTAATAGTCCCCCATTGAGGGCGGGTGGGTGGTAGGGGGGGTGGTGGTGGGTTAAAAATAGTTATTTAATAAATCTAAGATAAAACACTGAAAATTGAAATTTACTTGAAATTAAATTCTGACATTTTTCAATCACAATTGACAAAAATATGGCACATACTTATAACGGACACTGAGGATTTAATGCTCCTGGAACATCACTTTTTCCTTTTTTGTCTTATGCTTAAACGTAGCTAAAGTGCTGAAATCTCAGGCTGTATAGATATGACATATTTTATCAAATAACTTAATTATTTTGTTTGTAACGAATTGTTATAATATTATTATACAAATCTTATTACTATTATTAGTTATAGTAATAGTATTTATTATCGTTAGTAATATCGTTAGTATTTGTATCTTTATTAATTATATTATTAGTAGGCTATTAGTACTAGTAGAAGTAGTAGTAGTGGTATTATTATTATTATTATTAATAGTAGTAGTATTAATAGCATGTGGGTGTTATTGTGAGAGTACACGCCTGTGTCTCCACCCTGGAGGGTACAGACCGTGAATGCTCGTCTCAGAAACCCCGTAGATGCGAGAAAGCCAACGTGAACGAGCCGCCATTTTACATTATTTGATGTGAAAGAAGCAACCGGACCTACGCCGGGGAGTCGTAGACTCTTTTCCTTTTTTAAACATTACCCCCCCCAAATTTAGATAAGCATACTTGCGCACCTTATTGAATCATCAAAAGGTAAATGCATATGCTGTGTATGTCGTTTGTTTGCTGTGTTAACTCAAGTAGTTTTTTTCTCCATTCTGGTGGTGTTTTCAAACAATGTGGAAAGTGGCTTGGATGGTGCACCCGGCTTTTTGAAAATGGACTCCCAGCCGAGAGCTAGACCGCTGCGTGGCTGCACGTTCAACGTCTGACTATTCAATGTCTGTGGTAGCAGCAGTTGCTTGTAAATGCAACTGAAGTCTGTTTTTTAAATAAGGCCTGTAGTGTTGTAGTCTGTAGTAGTGCTTGTCAGATAGATGTATCCTATCTATGTGCTGGCTGGCTGGCAAAATACGATATCTTGTATCACTAGCAAGCCATGCGAGGTCAGCTATTTTATCAGCCAACATTATTATATTCTGTCTAGTAGAGAACAAGTCACGGCCTTTCATGGTGTGTTGGTTTTAAGCAGGTTGATGGTGTGCTGTGTGTGACAAAACCAATGTTTTGGCCGCCAAACGTTGCTGTTGTCAACAATAATTTGGCAGGCGCTGGCTAAGGGGGCGGAACGCCTGCATGGTTGTAGTGTGCAGATAGCCAGACGTGTCCCGACTAAACCCACACCATCTATTTAGACATCTTTTTAGACACGCTAAAAATATCAGATAGTTTTCATTATCAGAAACTGTTTCTGTTTCTTAATATACAAGGAGATATAGACATCTTACGCGTAATGTATTCATATGTTGATTCTGGATAACCTCACAGTTTACAGATTATTAAGCCGCTTGATTAAACTGCACACGAGAGACGTGTTAGTCGGACCACATTTGCTGTCGCCGCCGTTTGTTTTTTCTTGTAGCCCGCTGTTTTTTCTTTCTTTTAGCCTTCACCTCAAGGATAACACGAGAGAAGCACGTGGAAAATGTACAGAATGTGGCCCAATAGCGCTCCTTCCATAGCGAGAGAGACCTTCTCTGTGTGGCTGTCACCCTCCTCGTCGCCCAGTGTAGTGACCCCCATGTGCTGGTTTCAGTCATGGTGTGGGATAAAAAACAAAACATTTCCTCACACTAGCGAGCTAATATACCTCAAAAGGGACGCGTTAGCCCTATTGTACTTTTTTTTACTTGACTCTCTGGTGTGCCTGATTCTCCCTATTTCTCTGCTGTGTTGAGTATGCAATTAGGTAGGAAAGCTGATAGAGAGAAAAAAATGTGTTTTTAACAGTGTGTTATCTCTCTCTTGAATTTGATTGCAGCGGTAGCACTAATACAGTTAATACCGCTTTCATTTTTAGGCAGACAAATTTGTAAGGGATGCGCATGCAAGTGTGTTTTCACCCATGCTGTATCTGGATGTGGCGTGTCTGCTCAGCCTGTCTGACGGTTCTGCCCTTACTCTTGGCCAGTGACCCCAGCAGGCACCACCGGGGCAGATGCAGATAGCATGTTTACAGAATACTGCAATCACGTTGCGTACATTAAAGTGTGTGTGAAATTCGGTGCTTTGGCACAGTGTTTGATTTGTTCCAGTTTCACCACAAGTCAGTCAAATCATCCTCCACATACAACTAATTTTTACTGTCTTATCTGGGAGATGTGTGTTCTGTGATGTGATGTGACCTGACAGCCTGGGCCGATATTTGTTTTTGTTTGTCTTGTTTTTCCTTCATTCTTTTAATTTCTTAATTCGTGTTTTTTTTTTCCTGGTGTACGAGAACTCTTGAATGTGGTGTGTGTTTTGCCACCTTGTATTTTGCGTAGTGTTGATGTCAGCTGCTCAGCTGGGTGCTCCATGCAGGTGAGATGCTCTACATCTGCATGCAGGCTTGGCCCTTGTGGACTGCACCTCTACAACACTGTGACCGTCTTTACTGTTCGCTATGCCTCCGAAAGTAATTTGGCTCCATTGCATTTGAACAGATTTCTGGCGCCATGGCAACAGAACATGTAAATGGGAATGGTACGGAAGAACCAATGGACACATCCGCTGCAGTTACCCACTCTGAGCACTTCCAGACTTTAAAACAGGCTGGTTTACCACAGAAAGTTGCTGAAAAGCTAGATGAAATTTACGTAGCAGGTAAGCCAAGAAAAAACAGAGAATCACCACTTGAACCCCATTCAAATTGACTGTCCTGCTGTCTTCCACTCCTGGAGTTTTGTTCCTAACACTCAGTGCATGTTAAAGACTGTATTTGATATCTTTCTTCTTAACCTGTGATTTTTAGAGGACTGAAGCAACTTTGTGTGGTTTCCCAACAAACTGGTCCTGAGTACTGGTGCTGCAGACTGAAATGGTCCCGATTGCGGCTGGTGCTTTGTACAGTGCTGGAGCCCGAGTGGGCTCTCTGCTTGTACACTGAGCCTTCCTGGGGATTAGCGCTTTGTTGCTGTGCTGGTCGGGTGGGCGGGTCCTGGGGGTGGGGGTCTGCCCATTTTCATGCAGTCCCTGGGGAGAAGTGTGTGTGTGTAGGGGTGGAGTGTGAGGCAGAGGCCAGCTGGGCGTTTACTGGGACAATGGCAGCAGCTGTCTGAGGCGGAGACAGGTGACGTGTCCCTAAACCCTACTGGGACCAAACCCGCTAACCAGGCAGGGCCACAGGAACACGGCCAAACCAGCAGCAGCAGACCTTACTGGGGCTCAGAGCAGACAGAGCATGCGTGCATGCACGCCAGACCCCCTACTTCTCCATTTCAGCTCAGAGATTAAGTGTTTGTTTGAAAATGTGCTTTGATGGTGATTAGATCAACACATTTAAGATCCTTCACCCAAATGATGATGATGACGATTTGAACTCTCTCTCTGAGTAACTGCAGTTACACTGCTGTGCACTGACAGCATCTGATTGGGTGAAGGACATTACAAATTCAGCATGTGCTTCTGCCATTGGAGGGTCTGAAGTTCTCTGTTGTCACCTTTTTCCAGGCCTTGTAGCACACAGTGACCTGGATGAACGGGCACTTGAAGCCTTGAAAGAGTTCAATGAGGAAGGTGCATTACAAGTCCTCCAGCAGTTTAAAGAGAGTGACCTATCCCATGTACAAGTAAGCTCAGCTACGCCTGCAGCCTTAAAATATGAGTTTGTAAAACAAAGATGAGACTAATATCGCACTTTCTCTCTCCTGGTTTGTGTGTCTCAGAACAAAAGTGCCTTTCTCTGTGGAGTAATGAAGACGTACAGGCAGAGAGAGAAGCAGGGGACCAAAGTTTCAGATTCCAGCAAAGGACCAGATGAAGCAAAAATTAAAGTATGTATGCAACTCCCTGAACGCTTAGTAATATAGTGAGGCACTGATACATAGTGACCCACTGATAGTGATCCACTGTGATATAATAATATCCATTATTATCACAATAATCCATTGTGACATAGTAACGTAGCTCTATACACCCCTTCATGCACGCTTGTTCCTGACTACTGAAAGCATCTGTTTCTCTTACGATTGTGTTTGTGCTTCATGAAATGCCTGTTGGCTCTTCGGTTGTGAATGTGCCATGTGCTATTGCTGCTGTGCTAACAACTTTCCATTTATTCTGGAGTTGTCATTAACTGACATCGTAGCTGTTAACTGAGACCTATGTGTTGTAGCTTGCTGTGGCTGTCCAGTTGCTTGGGTGGGTGTGCGTGCGTGTGTGTGCGTGTGCGTGCGTGCGTGCATGCATATGCAGGAATGCACTTGCAACATGTTGCGTGCTGTCCTGGTTCCTGAATGTGCTATTGTGTGCAGGCACTACTCGGGCGAACTAGCTACACGCTCGATGTGACGACGGGCCAGAGGAAGTATGGTGGCCCCCCCCCTGAGTCCGTCCACACGGGGCCCCAACCCACAGTCGGCACAGAGGTAGCGTTCCCAGCACACACTCACTGCTTTAGCTCACACCGTTCACTACAGACATTTACAGAAAACCGTTATGCTAGTACACTAGATGAAGCCTGAGGACACCATTAAGCTGGAACCCCGTTAGAGGGAAAATACAGGTAGCAGAAGATTTTAAAGCATAAAAGGATTAAAGAAAATTTTTAAACTGCACAATTAGTGATTCATCAAAGGCCGTTAAAAAGGGTAGACATCTTTGCTTCTTGAAGAGGTGGGTCTTCGCTTGAAGACCGTGAGGGACTCCACTGTGGACAGGTAGGGGGAGCTCCTTCCATCTGTTGCCTTTCACCTCCACTTCTCATTAAAAAGAGCAATAAGTAGTTCTTCCAGTGATTCTTCATTTTATGCCATTATAAATGGTTTATATAATAATCTGCCATTATACTGACACCTAGTGGCCTTGATGTTTCAGAGCTTCTGTACTAAATCTGTTTTAAATATGGCCACCTCCATGTGGGGGACCTGCTCTTGGGAACATAAACTAGTTCATTTGGGAACTTCAAAGCAGTCTTGATTCTTCACTTCCAGAGGAAATGTGAGCATGATCACTTTTATAAATATTTTTAAAATACTTTTGGGTGGTAAAAACGACCATATTGCTCCTTTAAGTGACTGACTGTTTGTGGAGGAAATAATTTTGCATTTGCAGAGCTGAGTGATTTGAAATTTAGTTTCAAGTAACAGACATTAGGAATGGTGCAGCTGTGTGTATACACACTGGTTCCTGTGCAGTCACTGAAATCACTTATTTTTATGGCTTTCTAAATGATGACATGTAATGTGTGCTGGAGTAACTTTTGTTACGATGACAGTTCACCGCTAAGATCTGACTGGAAGCCCCGAGTAAGAATATATAAATCCACAGCCTGAGCGTTAGGGAGTCCATGCTGATTATTCAGACATTCTTCACCTCATTTGACCCTGTAAATGTTTCCTGTTTTCTTGCTAAACCTGTTTCTACTTGTGAACTCCAAAGTGCTGCTGCTGGTCCCTGTGCTACGGTGTCTTGCTCCAGCCGCTTGTGACTCCTTGCATGCACTTAGTATTATAATTATTATTATTAGTAGTAGGTATTTTTAAAAGTAGTAGGTATTTAAAAAAATTATTTTTAGTAACATTGGTATTATTAGACCAAACACAGATATGTTATTTCTGAAACACGTGTGAAGTCTGAATACTTTAACTGGTGTCGTTATGTGATGTGAGGTTGCTCCTTCACATCTAGAACACATTTTAGAACTGAAATTATACATTATTCATTTTGAAGTACAGGGTTATCAGTTTGCTGTGTGACACTGTGTGCGTGTGTGTGTGTTTATGTAGATTTTCATAGGAAAGATACCGCGGGACCTGTTTGAGGATGAGTTGGTGCCGCTGTTTGAGAAGGCTGGGCCGATTTGGGACCTGAGGCTGATGATGGACCCGTTGAGTGGTCTGAACCGCGGTTATGCCTTCGTCACTTTCTGCACTAAAGAGGCCGCGCAAGAGGCCGTTAAGCTAGTGAGTCCCTCCTCCATCCTCCATTTATTTGTGGAATTAATAGTTGAAATTTGAGACCCCCTGTACAAGTATGGCTGTAAACAGTGAACTTATTAGAATTATTCATGCACAGTCTTAAATTTAATTAACGCTGAACTGGATTTACAGATTCCGTTTCTTCCGTGTTGGAATCAAAATTCTAGAAGCTGGTGATATGCAGATCTAAAATATTTAGTTAATTTATCTACATTTTTAAAAAGTCTTCGTTCATGTGGCCTCCTGAAGCACATTCACATTGTTGGCTAATCTGTTGCAATATTGGGTCTTTGCTAAATGAAAAAAATAGTCCCTAAATTGCAGTGTAGTGTTGGCCACGTATTCCAGAGCAATGTTGTGTTTGTTTTTACACAGAGCAGTATATCGGTAGATTATCTGGAGCACGCTGGGCTGTCCTTCCCTCCAGTGTCTGTCTGTTTCTTCTGAGACTTTTGTTAAAGCGGTTCTGGTGTTCTGCCTGTAATTGCTCTAATTGTTTTATTTTCCTTCAGTGTAACAATCATGAAATCCGACCAGGCAAGCCGATCGGCGTGTGCATATCCGTCGCAAACAACAGGCTGTTTGTCGGCTCCATTCCCAAGAGCAAGACGAAAGAGCAGATTGTAGAAGAGTTCTCCAAAGTCACAGGTGAAGACTCGCTTTATTCTCACTTTGTTTATGTTCCTGAAAATCTAAGAGGAGAGATGTTGCGTGACAACGAGAGCATTCATGTAAAGCACATGAGTTTCAGTGCTGTGGAGTTTTCAAATGTGGACTGTAAAAGGTCATAGATTGAGGTAAAAGGTCATAAGTCGACCCTCTCGGCTCATGTAACAGGGAGACATGAAGAGAGTGTTGTCTGTCTGCGTGCCGTCAGATTTGTGTACAGCTGAAGGAAAGGGTGCCCTGTGTTACTATTGTGGAAGGGCCCTAGCAGCAGGGCAGGGTAATGAGGGTGTAACTGTGCCACTGATGTCCATGACGTCCAAGTCCATGTGTGCTGTGCAGATTCAGGCCAAGTAACAATGTCTCTGTTTGCTCATGGCAAGCAGCCTGTCTGTGTGGCAGTCACCACTGACCTTCTGACTTTTTAACATACATTCATGTCCCTCGCTCTCTTTTCCTCCACGTGTGTGTGTGTGTTTGTGTGTGTGTGATTTTCAGAGGGCCTAAACGATGTCATACTGTACCACCAGCCAGACGATAAGAAGAAGAACAGGGGTTTCTGCTTCCTGGAGTACGAGGACCACAAGACGGCGGCCCAAGCACGGCGCCGCCTCATGAGCGGCAAGGTGAAGGTGTGGGGGAACGTGGTGACGGTGGAGTGGGCCGACCCCATCGAAGACCCTGACCCAGAGGTCATGGCCAAGGTGAGAGCCGGTGGGGGTGGGTGTCTGTAGGTATGTGTATTTTGGCTGAATGGGTGGGAGTTTAAAGTAACGCCAAAGTCAGTTTAGAGCCATGTATTATAAATGTCATGTCATGTTTTGTAACCTCCTGAGCCATGTCGGTGTTGTCTTGTTTTAGTGCTGGATTCTTCTTGCAGTATAATTACCGTTTCCTGGTGTGGAAGCTCTGAGGAAGTCCTGAGTCGTCCTGCCAGTCATTGTTATCGATCCCTGAGAGTGTCGCGCTGTGAGCCTCGTGTGCGGCTGTTTCCCAATATAGCTGCGTTTTATCACTGGCTCTTTCTCTGTGTCAGGTGAAGGTATTGTTTGTCCGGAACTTGGCGAACAGTGTAACCGAAGAGACACTTGAGCAAACCTTCAGCCAGTTTGGAAAATTAGAGCGCGTGAAGAAGCTGAAAGACTACGCCTTCATCCATTTCGACGAACGCGACGGAGCAGTGAAGGTAAGATGCCTGCAGCAGACTTCAGTGGACTTGCTACCATCATCAGCGGAGATTCCGTTGTGGTGCTCGGCGCTGATGTGTTGCCGCCCCTGTCTGGGGCGCAGTGCGCGTACTCGGATGTCAGCGGAGCGCTGGGTGCTGAGCTTGGTTTGCCTCTGTTGCGTAGGCCCTGGAGGAGATGAACGGCCAGGAGTTGGAAGGAGAAAGCATTGAGATTGTCTTTGCAAAGCCACCTGACCAGAAGAGGAAGGAACGAAAGGCCCAAAGGCAAGCCGCCAAAACACAGATGTAAGCAGCACCGCGAACCGGACCAGTCCGTCTGACAGAGGCAGGGAGATGGGCGCTGGCCCTGTGGCTGGTGGCCGTGTAAAACCGTTGGCTTGACCTGAGGCGCACTGTCGTGCGCGGTTAGCTGTGTTAGCCTTGCTGGCTGGGAATGCAGCATGTGTTTAGGTACACTGACATTACTACTGCTGTGGATGAATATTCGAGCCTGTAGCCCTCAACAGCTGCCATTTATTTGTGAGTTGCGTCATTGTGTGTGTTTATGTGGGTGTTTTGCCTCTCCCCCTTATTTCACCTACAGGTATGACGATTACTACTACTATGGCCCGCCTCACGTGCCCCCACCTGCCAGGGGGCGGAGCAGGGGCGGAGCTAGGGGTGGTTACCCCTACCCCCCTGACTATTATGGCTATGAAGATTACTACGATTACTACGGTTATGATTACCATAACTACCGGGGTGGCTACGATGACCCTTACTTCGGCTACGACGACTTCCAAGCCCCAGCTCGAGGGCGGGGGGGACGAGGCGGTGCCAGAGGAGGCGTGTCCCAAGCACGAGGCCGAGGTGGAGGGGCTCCGCGGGGCAGGGCGGGGTTTCCCCAGCGTGGAGGAGGAGCTGGGGGTCCGGGAGCGAGTCGAGGACTGCGCGGAGGAGGAAGAGGCGGGCCTGTGTCCAGGGGTCGCGGGGTACGTGGGGCTCGGGGTGGACGCGGTGTAGGAGGCAAGCGCAAAGCTGACGGGTACAGCCAGCCCGATTCCAAACGCCGCCAGACCAGTAATCAGAACTGGGGCTCACAGCCCATTGCACAGCAGCCACTGCAGAGTGCTGACCATTCTGGTAACTATGGTTACAAATCTGACAACCAGGAGTTCTATCAGGATTCTTTTGGTCAACAGTGGAAGTAGATAAAGTAGGGCTTGTTATTAATTTTTATGTGATTTGATTGGGCCCATTAAGATGTCTCTCTCATTAATTGACATCTGGAGAGATTTCTCTTGTATATATTTTTAACAACCATCCATCTGGACTTCAACAGTAGTCACACTCCCATGTGCTTCTTCCGAACTTCTGTTTTATTTGTTTCTCGAGCAATTCCATCTTTTTAATCAAATTTGAGAAATATAAAAATGTGCTAAATCTGTCTGTCTGAATTTGGCTCTGTAGTATCATGTATGTTTATAGCAGTTTGGTCTCCCTGTTTTAAGTAAATAGTGACACATGTCTAAACTTGTTTTCAATCAAAAACAAAAAAGCAAAGAAAAAAAAACAATCAAATTTGGTTTTGTATGTTACAAAAGATAATGCTAGTAAAATAGCGTGTTTTTGGAGGGAAAGAGGACCATGGTCCTTTTTCTTTTTAGGGGTTTTTTTGGCTTTACATTTGGCTTGTATTCTTTGCTGTGTGTCTGCTCAAATAAACATACGCACCAGTGTACAAAAACTCAAATTGTGTTTCAAATTCATGTTTCGGCAAATTCTCTCTTCAAATTGCTCAAAAATCTGGTGAAGCCGCGAGTGGCCGGGTCGTCGACGAGGTGGGCCGGCCGCCCATCACTGAGCGCATGTGGCCCCTCCCCCAACTCTGCACCCTAGAACAGTCAGCGTGATGTGTGTACAGCAGCATACCTCAGTCTCACGCTCTCAGTCGACAGGCCTGTCAGTAATTGCGCTCTAACATTCTGATTGGTCTTCTAAACACTGTTGATGCCTCGATCTTGATTTGATTGGCTGGTGGGAGGGAGGGATTTTTAGACAGATCCCCTTCCCCGATGGAGACCGGGCTTGTATGGCCTGACATGTAAACTGGATGACTGACACTTAGTCACTGGATGCTTTGGGTTTAAATACTGTTTTGCACATCTCTCCCAAATTCTGTAAATTGAGCACTGGTATGAAGTGACCACCATGCAGGAGCTGTTGTTTGTTGAACCTTTGGGGCTTTAGTGTAAATGTGGTGTATTTTGATGTTAATTAAAATATTTCTCCCTCTAATTTTTTTTTCCAAGTCACCATGCCTTAGTTTTCCCTACTTCCTTCCAATTACTCGTCACCCAGAGATAAAAGCACTTTTGCTTGTATCCTCCAGGGGGCGTACATCATGTTAAACAGTAGGGAGGAAGCAGAGAACAGCAGGGTTTTTTTGTTTGTTTTTTCAGTTTAGTTGAAAAAGTTATCCCTTTTCACTTTAGTTGTTTTGGTCTCATCTTCCTCTTTATTGGACACGTGTGTGTGTGTGTGTGTGTGTGTGTGTTTATTGATCTTTGATGTGAAATGTTGGTCTAATCTGTTTCCCTTTTGTTACCTGACTAGCAGGGAAAGGGGGTGGAGGCGGGCCCTGACCAGTCTCTGTGAGGGAGGTGCGGCTCGCTCGCGGGGGCCTGTGGGACGGCGGCGGAGCAGCCTGCGGTAAGACCAGCATCCCTGTGCTCCACGGAAACCCAACTACTCCTAGACTGCCACCTCCAATCACCACAGCAGTGCTTCGGCTTGGCTCTGACTATTCAGTGCTGTCGTTTGTTTGTTTGTTTGTTTGTGTTTAGTTTTGTTAAAAAAAAAAAAAAAAGTTCCAGTGTCCTATGTCCTCATGCCCCCAAAGACTATAGCCTGCCACTCAGAGTTACTGACGACACAGTCATTGCTCGCAAGAATTCTTATCCTTTATGGAAAATGTGTTTTGCACTTTGTGTGTTTGAGGTGGATCGGAGGGTCTTGATGCTGTTGTCTAATTTTTTTGTTTATTTTATTTCTTTGTTGTTTTTTTTTTTTTAAAGAATGTTTTGCAGGTTTCTTAGGTGTAAACCACCTGGCCTGATTGGTCAGGCATTCCAGGAAAATGGTTCATTTAAGAACCTTTTTTTGTTTGCTTTTCTGTTTGTTGGTTGGTTAGTTGTTGTTGTTGTTGTTGTTTTTTTTTAAGGGTCTGTTAACTACCTCAGTGTGGAGGCGGGAGACTACCCTCTCTGTGACGTTTGTACGGAGACTCTAACGATGAGCGCAGGGCTTTTCTACTCCACTTTATGCAGACGGGCAACCGCAGAGCCCAATGTACTTTAGTGTATTATAGCTGTTTTATAACGCTGTTCTGAAGATGCTGCGAGCAGTCAAACTGTGTGTGTGTGTGTGCGCGTGTGTGTGTGTGTGTGTGTGTGTGTGTGTGTGTGTGTGTGTGTGTGTGTGTGTGTGTGTGTGTGTGTGTGCGCGTGCGTGTGCGCGCGAGAGAATGACACTCAGATGATGAGTCTAAACAAGCCTGGCCTTTGTCTCCTTTTCAGCTCCCTAGCTGTCCCTCCCAGAGTGTGTAGTTACTGGTTGTATTATAGTTTAGAGAGTTTTTTTTCTTTTTGTAAAGCTTTGAACATAAAGGATAAAGGTTTTAGTTTTTTCTTTTTTCCCCACCATGAATTCTTTAAATAAAAAAAAGCCTTTTTGGCTGTAAAATTGTTTAGAAAAATGATCATGTCCATTTGTTTGTTTTGTTTACCAGGGTCTACGTTAACATGCACAGCAAAATCTGAGGCCCCCTCTGAAAGGGTCAAGGTTTAGCCACATGATGGCCAGTAGAGCTAACCTGGTTACAGGCATCAAATGGCCAGCATCCAGTATCTTCTGTTGTGCTTCACTGGCTATGGCAGCAGATCTGTGGGTGCAGTCGCTCGGAGCGGCCTCAGTTGAAACCCTGACGATTGCAGTCATGTGGGGCTAATACTCTTGACAGGGCACCCTGTTAGGCCTATGCTTCCCCATCCTTGCCACTAGGGGACAGTGGGTCTGCACAGAGGTCGGCTCATTAAGGAATCGGGCCAGGCCTCAGTTTACGAAGCTTCATAGAAGCTGGTAGCGTTTTTCACCCTAAATGTCTGACATATTTGAAGGAAAATTCACGGCAGTTTTTTCCAGTCATCTTTCCTAGTGCACTTTTGTTCTCCGTATGTCAGAGCGGGGAAAGCTGTGAAGTAATCCACAGAGGGTCACTCCAGGAAGACCTGGGAGACCAACCAAACCTGTTCGCAAGCACTTCCTGTCTGTCTGTTCATTGAGTTTAGTGGACCATGTGCCAGAGTACATGGGCCAGCTGCTATAAAGGAAACTCAATATTTCACTCTAAAGTGCTCCAGTTGAACGATGGACCCTGCGGAGGTTTGTGAACCAAGTCCTCGGGGCCCAGTGTCCTGGCAACATTTTGACTCCAACCAAGCCATTAAGAGCACTGAATATCTGGTACCGGTGTGCTGGATACTATGACCAAGTCAAAATGTGGCCTGTGTGATGGATCCTGAGGATGGAGGTAATGGCTGGTCTAAAGTCTCTGGCCTTCAGTCCAGGACAGAGTTAGCAGGGTGGGTGTGTGAACGCTGTGCTGAGGTCTGCTGCTGTAGGGCCTGTACCCAGGCACTGGCTAAGTGCACAGTAGTGGGGCTGGATGTTCCATAGGAAAGGTGCCTTCGGTCTTCTCTTGTGTTCCTGGCTGTGAGACAGGGCGCCATTTTGAGCATGTTAGCAGTAGCATTGTGAGCTCACGCACACAGGCTTTGCAGATTTAAGGGGATACTACAAATGGTTACAAAATGCTGTAGAACATGTTGACTGGTAGGCACCAGATTAGCTCTGGATCCCATTACCCGCTGTTCTTCTGTTTGTGTTTTTGTTTTTACTCCCTACTCCAAAGGATGTCATGAATTTTAAATGAACTATTGGTGCATAAATGTTTTTTTGCATTCTTGCAAATAAATTGTTTTATACTGTATCAGTGGTTTGGAATTATTTCAAACAGCATTTATCCTTAAAATTGTATTTTGGAAATCATGAACTGAGGTACGTATAAGTGCTACTGAATCAAACTTCCACTATTAGATTAACCTCTGTGTGTCAAGGGTGGGGTATATTGAGCAGTAAGCAATTAAGTTCTTGAAGTGGATTTGTTGGAAACAGTAAAAATGAGTAAGCTGAGTAGCTTTGACCAGGGCCAAAATATCATGGCCAGTTGACTGATAATAGCAGGTCCTGGAGGAGGGAGGTGTTCCTGGTGGGAGGTGGTACCTACCCTACGGGAAAAGTCCAGTGGAGACTGTAATGTTCTGTTGACAAAAATGATCTACTGCTAACATCTGGTTGCCACATACCACAGTGCATAAAACCTTGATGGTTCACAGGTGATATGCTTGTACTAGCCTTCATCTCACAGTGAAGGTCCATAGATACAATCTTTAGGTACAAATTCGCCAAGTGCTATGAAGTTATGTAATGCGCGCTACGTCGTGAGGTACTGTAATCATGTATGACAGATAGAACATTGTAACGAGCCTCCTTCACAGCCTTTTTTATCTTATATAGCTCACGTCCGTATTTGTGCTACTGCAGTGCAGGCATGGAGTACTGCGTACACGCAAGATCAGCTATTAATCAGCTTTATCCCAGACTTGCTCATTTAGCTTTATTATTGCGCTTTTCCCGTTAACCGAGCTGCCGTCGCCGTTTTCTCACGCGGTTAAAAGCAAACTCGCGCAAAGAGGAAGCGAAGGAGGTCACGTGACTAAAACGCAGAGGACGTACGTCAGGATTGTGGGTGGGGTCGCGAGTGTTGACGAATGCGATTGCGCGAGCTCCGAACTAGGCGTGACGCCATTGGTCGACGCGCGCGATTCGATTTGAAAACATTGTTTCGTTAGAATGAACGTTGAGTTATTAAACTTTAGCTAGCTGGCTAACACTCGGTTCTAGAAATAGGTAGATACATACCATGGATATTAACTTTTATTTACAGTAAGTATTGTAATGGTAAATTAAATACAGGTATACGAACGGTTGGAAGATGTATTTTTTTATTTTAGCTGTATATGAGGTCGCTAGCTACTATTATGTAGCTAAGCTAACTAGCTAACGTTAGGTTACAGTGGTGACGTAGTGAAATTTTACGTAAGCCAGCTAACTTTATATTCTTTGCTGTCTCTTATACGTGTTGAGCTACTTGGTTAGCTAGCCATGATGAAATCACGAATTTGAGTTGTTTAGTTTATTGCTTTATTATTATAATTTCCTAGAAGCTTCGAGTCGAGTGTGAGGAACTATGCTGGAAACGACCCGCTTGATCCGTGGGATAAGTGAGTAATGAGCGCTTGCTTACTAGCTGCATCGGTAGACGTGCTATTAACGTTCACATGGTATTGTAGCTGAACGCACAGCTTTATCTTTACGTGTGTGGGGATTTTCCTGTGGCAGGTTTGTGGAGTTTTTGGAGCTCAGACTGCCGTCAGAAGAGAAGTGCGGTATTTCTGTTGTATTAGACCGCCTGGTGCAGACATTTCTGCAAGATAAACGTTACCATAATGACACCAGATTCGTCAACCACTGCATTAAATGCGTAAGTAATCACACTTCATAAAACTGATACCATTTTAAAGAACTTTCTCCATCTTAAATGTGATTAATATAATGATGCCTTTTAGATCGCTTTGTCTGCATGGTCCCTTGTCCCTTTATAAGGTCCCTTCCCAAGGTGATACACATCGGATCGTAATAAGATTTTTGTTTTTTTTCTTTTTGCGTAATGCACTTTGAATTTGCAGTGTGTATGAAAGGTGCTGTAAAAAAGAAATTTGCCTCGCCATTTGCGGTTAAAAGTTAAATTAAAATTAGAAAATACACGTTCTTTATTCTGACTTCCATAATAAATTCCCTGCTACAGGAACTCATTAAAACTTACAGTGTCTATGTATGTGTACATGCGCGGTCATTGTAATTGTTATTTCAGGCGAGTTTCCACTCGGAGGCAGGCCAGGTGTTCAGCTCCATGTACAGTGAAGGTGTGGGCACCCACTGCGCCATGTTTTATGTATCCTGGGCTCAGCACTTGGAGCAGAAGGGGCTGCTGGCTCAGGCCCTGCAGGTGTATCAGAGAGCCGTGGAGAACCAGGCTGAACCCCTGGACACTGTACAGCAGTACTGCAGGTCAGATCCAGTTGCCCCATCGCAATGCCACTGGCTCTCTGCAGTTCCTGTCTGGAGGCTTGTTTCTTGATGTGGTTTTCACAGCAGGTTGTAACGTAGTGACTTATTTTTCTTCAGAGACTGCTGGGTATGTTTTAGTGGCATGTAGATTTCTGTAAGTCATGCCCTTTCTGAACTGTGTGAGCATTCTTCCCCTGCTGGTGTGCACTGGGGTCCTGAGCTGCTGTTACTGTGCTTATGGTTGCAGGTTGTTCCAGAGCAAAACGGAAAAAAGTCAGACAGTAGCATCAGGTAGGAAAATGGTGCAGAACACCTTGCTTGAAATAGAACCGTGGCCTTCTAATGCAAAATGTGTTTTTCACTCTGTGAACCAGACGCGAGGAATCCTCTTCAGAATTCTCAGATTGTGAATCAGAACCCCCAGCAGAGGGAGCCGGTCCAGCTGCAGTGTAAGGTACGCCACCCAGCCTTTCAAACACCCGTCAGGTGTGCTTACTTCACCATACCTCCTCCCTCTCCATCATCGCGTTTTGTCTTGACCTTGTTGAAAATGTTTTGCAGGAGCTGGAAAACCTTCCAACTGACAGAACCGTTCGCATGTAAGTAATAAATAAATAAAAAAATCTAAATCTCATAAATCTATTGATGAGTCACTCTGTATGAGAGCTTTTTCCAGATAAAGTTAATGTTGATTTGTGACCCTGGCCACAAAACACGAACTTTATGGAAGTTATTGTAGAATAACACAAACAGGATGGAGTGTGTAATTTTTTCCCTTTGAGCATAGTGTCTCTGGGCTCTGTAAGTGTGCTGGCAGGCTCTGGTTTATCCAGATCTTTGCAGGCTTCAGTTAGCGAGGAGGTGTGTGTCGTCCCCAGAGTCTCTCGCTCCGAGAACAATCCGAAGCCCAGCAGTGGAAGTGTGGAGTATGTGTCCATGTACTGTGTGAAGGAGGTGCAGGGTGACGGCTATGAGCTGTGTTTCGAAGAGCTACGAGCTCGTCGCTACTTCAGCCAACGCAAACACCAGGAGGAGCTGAAGCACCAAGGTGAGGAGACCACATGCAGCCACATATACAAACACCAGTATGAGTGGGGCACAGCCCATCCTCTCATTACACAACATAGTGAGCTACAGAGTCTAGTAATAAACATCCTGTTAGGAGCGTCTGCCAGACCTTCAAAGAAGTCTTCAGTCTCCGTTAGTGTTGCTCGTTCATTTTCTGGAAATTCGATTCCATCCTTCTGTGACTGACGAACATGAGCACTTCAGAAGTGTTTGTTCTGTAGTGCTTTGCTACAATTGCTCTCCTTCCCATGTTGGGATGGAGCATGTGAACAGGCAGGCGGTCATAGCTGCTTCTGAGTGGACACCTGGTTAGAACTCTGCGAAGTCCAGTCAGACCGTCGTCCTCTGAGACTGGCGGCCTGGCCCCTGCCGTATCCCTCCTGGTCCACAACCTAGAGAGCGTGTGGTGTGGTGCTCAGGGTCCGTATCTTGCTCCCCGCCCTGCCAGCTCCTCTATCTGGTCTCTAGGTGTCCTCCAGAACCTCTGTAGGGCCCCTGTAGAGACGTTTAGTGCTGCCCAGTGCTTCGCTCTGAAACATGACGTACTGTCACCGCCATTTGTTCAGTTCAGTGTAGTCCAAGATGGAGAAGAAGCTGACCAGAGGAACGTCACCATGTCCGTTAAAATCGGAGAGGCCAGCATCGCTATAGCTTCTTTTTCAGTGTGAAGGCTGACGGGGTCTACAAACTGCCACGGTTAGTTGCTCACCATATGCCACAAAGCGCCGACTGTTGCATGGCTAGACTGGTAGCTAATTTTATATTGGTTTTGAACGTCTTTTCTATTTTCGGAACATCAGCCTTGTATCCAGGTATTTTCATTTCTGAAACCGTTCAACATTGTCAGGCTGTATTTCACAGCCACTAAGGATGGGGGGAGAGATTCAGGGTGTTTGCCTTTCTAGAGCCTATGTTTATACTCAAAAGGTTGCAGTAAAAGTGAACTGTGACATTGTGCTTGCTGACTGAAGGACCACCGCTCCATCAGGGGCCCCCCGCCCCACCAGAGGCTGAGCGTACAGTTTTCTGTGTGCCGTCCTTGAGAAAATCAATTCCTATAACCTGACGCGGTCCTTAATTAAAATCTCACAGTTTGTCTGAAGCTGTTGGCCATTTACCAGAATAGTTGACGTTTTCGTCATCTTGGAGCATTGACGGGCATCGAGTGCTGACATCGTGACACTGACGTCCCCGCCAGGCGCTCGTTGTATAGAGCGCTGGCACTGGGAGAGTGAGCCTTGTTGTGACGTGATGCTGGATTGGCGTGCAACTGCCACTGTCTCCTGAGAGTGTGTTCACAGCCAGCAGGTTCCTGGGCGTGCCTGCAGCACACCTAACCGCCTGCAGGGGGGGTGGGTGGATGGTTGAGTTGCGATTGCTGAGAGTTCAGGTGTGTTTTGTTTTGTGTGTGTGCTCAGAGGAAGCATTGAAGAAGTATGAAGAGGAGAAAGAGGAGATAAAGAGATTGACGAGGCAGCTAGAGGAGCTTGACAGCAAGCTGAACACTGAATCAGACCAGATCTCACAGCCTACACACCATCCACAGGTACAGCACCACACACAGACCAGATCACATGACATACACACCATCCACAGGTACAGCACCACGCACAGACCAGATCACATGACATACACACCATCCACAGGTACAGCACCACGCATAGACCAGATCACATGACATACACACCATCCACAGGTACAGCACCACGCACAGACCAGATCACATGACATACACACCATCCACAGGTACAGCACCACACACAGACCAGATCACATGACATACACACCATCCACAGGTACAGCACCACACACAGACCACATCACATGACATACACACCATCCACAGGTACTGCACCACGCACAGACCAGATCACATGACATACACACCATCCACAGGTACTGCACCACGCACAGACCAGATCACATGACATACACACCATCCACAGGTACAGCACCACGCACAGACCAGATCACATGACATACACACCATCCACAGGTACAGCACCACACACAGACCAGATCACATGACATACACACCATCCACAGGTACAGCACCACGCATAGACCAGATCACATAACATACACACCATCCACAGGTACAGCACCACGCACAGACCAGATCACATGACATACACACCATCCACAGGTACAGCACCACACACAGACCAGATCACATGACATACACACCATCCACAGGTACAGCACCACGCACAGACCAGATCACATGACATACACACCATCCACAGGTACAGCACCACACACAGACCAGATCACATGACATACACACCATCCACAGGTACTGCACCACGCACAGACCAGATCACATGACATACACACCTTCCACAGACCATCTTGCACAGCCTGCACACCTTTCACAGGTACAGCCACACAGTCAGTCACATGTGTGCTCACATGCAGTTTTTGGTGTGTCCGTGCAAATTTTCTAATAAATTCGGCATTTCTCAATTCTGCATATTTCAACAGGCGTTTCATTCGGTTTCATGCAATGTTCAGAAACCAGTAGAACCCAGCAACACATGGAGTCTGTCAGAACGGCCTGCCCCGTGCTCCGCCCCTGGTCCGTTGTCAGTCTCACTCTCCCAGAGGCCTGCATCTCCAGCTCATGTGGGTGGCTCTGAACAAAACCAGGCCACTGCACCAGAGCGCCCCCTTCTGTCTCTGAGGAAAAGCGAGTCTCATCTGCTGCGGGAGAGGAGTCTGTTTCCTGCTGACAGATGCTCTCTGACTGCGGTGCAGCCCTCTTTTCAGAGACCACCGCACACGGACCCCGACACGCACCCCGCAGACGCCACACAGCCGCCCAGCTGGCGAGCCGAGGGCACGAGTGTCGGCGCAGACGCGTCGCTGTGCATGAGGCCAACGGGTCAGTTTGACCCTCTCCCCGGCACCCGGACCGCACCGCTGCCGCCAGACCGGCTGACCCGAGCAGCGTGGCATCTGGCCGATGTGTGCTCCAGTCGGGCCGAGCGCTCGCTCCTCGACGCCACCGTCCAGCAGGGGGCAGCACTGCCTAGGTGAGTCCTGCTGTTCACTGCTTCAAAGATACAAAATCGGAAACAATGCCGAAGCGAGCACGCTCGGTCCAGAGCCGCTGGAGTTGTGTTTCCATGGTGCCACTCTCCTTCAGAAGTCATGCTGGTTTTCAGGTGGCACATCAATGCCATTATAACTCTGTCAGAGAGAATGACGTCAGATCCCCCCCTCTAGGGATTCTGTTGAAGAGTAGATACCAGGGTTGAGCCAAGCCTGAAAGCACGGAGTTTATCTCAAAGCACTTTTGTCCTGTTTTTCAATTGGTTACCCAGAATCCAGCACAAGACGGAAATGCTGGATCTGCTTTGGTCCAGAATCGTCTGTTCTTGTGTTTGGTGAGGATGGCTCAGTTCCTTGAATTGACGGTCTTACTCTTCTGTTCTGTTGTAGAGACGCGTTCGCAGGAGCAGAGGGAGACGCCACCACAGACAGTAAGAGAAGGACCCTCACACCTCCTCCTCCCTTTTGCTGTGGAAAACCAGGGCCCCATTCATCTCTGTCTGTCTGTCTCTCTCTCTCTTTCTCTATCAGCATCTCACGGAGCTCTTAACCACTCTCACGTCACTCCTAACACGTCTCTGGGTCTGATATCAGCAACACCTTCACGTGTTCTCCCCTCCCCTACCGTCAACACACGTGAGGCTTTGGGTAAGCACACGTCACTTGGGTTGTGCAGTTCACTGGGTGGTTTCTGGTAATATTTGATAATATTGTGGTAGCATTCTTTCAGTGTGTTGCAGTCTAAATTGTGATCATGATTTAAAACTGATCGATTAAGCAACCCTGCTCTGAATTGCTAATATTCGTTTGTGTTTGTATCTCTAATCTGGGCTCAATAGGCCAGCATGTGTGACATGTAACTGGTTTTCCATCCTGCCCTCATCCAGACGTGATCATGGACATGTTCCAAGCCCCTACTCTGCTGCAGGATACGTTCTTCAACATCACAAGTCAGGCGCCTGACGCCAGCTTTGAGAAGAGCTGCTGCAGCACTGGTGAGAGTGCTGCTCCCTACTGGACACTTTCTCCCTCACACATAATGGAAATACAGTAGAACCCTGGAACTAATTCGTTCTGGATGCAGTGTCGAGAAGCTATGCGGTTGAGTTCCGAATCCATTTTCCCCATAAGAAATAACTGAAAACGGATTAATCCATTCCCAGCCATCAAGTTGAATTCCAATGCTACGTCCGTCACACGAATGCCTTTTTCATACTTCTCTATGACCGCCTTTTTCAACTCTATCGGTGTTCTTACCGTTTTCCTATTCTGCTTTTCTGCTATGCCTTTCTTGGGACCCACGTTTTTTGTCTAAAACGGTACAAAAAAACAAAAATACAGCAAAAACTTGGAGCACTGCCTCAGAATGGTTTAAAACCCATTGAACAATGGCGTGTGACCGAAGCACAAACTATTTTGTTTAGAAAAGTCCCGTGAGTTGGGTTGGG
Organism: Brachyhypopomus gauderio; assembly: GCF_052324685.1. NCBI lineage: Eukaryota > Metazoa > Chordata > Actinopteri > Gymnotiformes > Hypopomidae > Brachyhypopomus > Brachyhypopomus gauderio. The sequence goes on from NC_135219.1 coordinate 6,078,206, forward strand.
TTCCGAAGTTTTGTTCGGGCTCCGAGACAAAATTATCTCGAAATTTTGCGCAGAACTCCAAATATGTCGAGTACTGAGGCGGTCGAGTTCCGGGGTTCTGTTGTATAAGACTGTAGATTATAAATATTGTGATTAAATGATTAAAAATGATATCATGAAACATTCCATCTTACGGGACCATCACCCTCTAGGACAGGGGTACTCAAATAGATGACGGGCCACATTATATTTTTTCAATCACTGAGGGGGCCGGTTACGGGGGGTGTAGCGAACGTAAACTGTCGGGGGGGGGGGCGTGGCCAACGCATTTAGGCGTCTGCTATGTGTTTGATGGCAATCCCCGGCATCGTCTTGAGATCGCGGTGCGCGATTTCAAAATAAGAGCGGATAGTGCGATTGGAATAAAAAGATTCCTAAAAAAAAAAACACTTTTCAAAACAGCTCGCGGGCCAGAAATAGATAGCCCGCAAGCCGATATTTGAGTATGGGGGCTCTTGGGAGTCTCACTTGTAATACTGGTCTGCAGTAATACTAGTCTGCAGTAATACTGGTCTTTCATTCTGGTTTGCAGTTATATTGGTCTGCATTATTGCTTTAATTCCATTTGTTCAGCTCACCACAGAACGGTTGCATTCTAAAGCTATGGATTTTAATTAATGCATACTCATTCTCTTTGTGTGTGTGTGTGTGTGTGTGTGTACGCTCAAAGGTTCGGCGCCGTCTGTGAAGCCTCCTTCCTTGGCTCCGTTCAGGATCTATCAGGATGAGAGCGATGGGGACAGAGGGTAGAGAGCCTTCCTTACAGTAGCTCCACACTCAAACCACCATCACTCAGAGAGGAGGCGCAGGTGTCTTCCAGGGAGGAGACGCTGTTATGCTGGACTCCTGCTCTTGACTCCTGTTGTCTGTCCTGCAGGACTCATGCGCTCTGTTCTCTGTCCCGCAGGGTAGATGTGGTGAAGGCCAAGCCGATGGCACCACGCCCCTTGATGGAGATTCCTGTGTCTAAGGTAAACAAAGGAGGAACACACTCGCTGCTGATTGCAAATGCGCAATGATTTGGCATGACCTTAATTGCCTTTGGGTGGGGCCTTTGGGTTGGACCTGCGTTGGTTCTTGCTTATCTGGACTCTGTGCTCCAGGGCCTGAGCGTTGGTGTGGAGTCCCTGAGTGACGACAGCGCCATCTGGGGGCCGCGTTACAGTTCCGTGGCCACCTGCCCCAGCATCACCCGTGACTTCACTCTGGACACACATTTGGTGTCCACCCCTCTCCACCCCACTGCCCCATACACCAGCCTGGGTACACACACACACACACACACACACACACTCGCACGCACAGAGCATTGCATGCAAAGATGCACATATTCACACTGGATTATTCCAGCACACATTCTACAAAAAAAAACAGAAATTGTCACTACAAGGGAAACCTTCAAGGGGAGGGTGGTGGATTTTTGTTGAAACCCCACTGTAATTTCTTTATGATGCTCCCGTACTTCACCTTTAATGTTAAAGTTTGTGTGTGTATGTGTTTGTTTGGTAGATTTGCTTGAAAATGTCCCCAGAGATTTCAGTGGAGCAGAGGAAAACCCCTTCCTGCGTCAGCCCACCAAACTCAGGTACAGTCGCCCCAGCACAGCTTTTGGTAACAAGATCTTATTCATGGACAAGTTACCAAAATAAATCGGTAAATATACAAAGAATTAGTCCTGTATTGTGATTACCTGGTGGCATGTCCAAGTCAAACGCATGTTTAATGCACGTATCGGAGTCTGTGTGTAATTTGCAGTTTCACACTCCAGGAACACTGGACCTCTCGTCACCTCGTATTCTCCCCTCCTCTGACTGGTCTGTTGTTTCCCTGTGCTCTTACAGCCCTATCCTGGAGCAGAGTCCGTCTGAGGAGAAGCCGTCCGAAGGCGCCGAGTGCACCATGAGGGGGCAGGGCACTATTGTAGGGGAGGGGGTGTGTCTACCTCAGCAGAGCCACACCTTCTCCCTGAGCCAACACAACCAGACCAGCTGCAGTATCAGCAGAAATCCACTGGCTCCACTAGCCTTCCCAGACCCCATGGTTGCGCCTGCCCCCACGGCTGTGTTTACCCCCACTGTGGCTGTCACAGGCACCAATGCCAAAGCCAGCTGGGCTGTCTATCAGAGCCCAGAGAAAGCCAGCCACATGGATGGTGACGGGCAGATCAGTGCACGCGGTCTGCGGCTGTCTGTCAGAGAGCTCCAGCCTGACCAGGTCGGCTCAAACCAGCTGCAATTGGTGAGACAGCTGAAACCAGACCAACTCGACTCAAACCCGCTGCAGTCACTGCAACAGGGACTGTGCTCAAGCCAAGAAGACGCTGATGTCCTTCTTCCCAAAACATCGTTTCACTCGCGCAAATCACAGATACAGCGGTCAGAGAATCGGGATTTCTCCCAGGACTCCTGCATGGTTCTGGCCAGCCCAAAATGGGAACTGCGAAAAACCCAGGATGTCCCCATGAGCCCAGACCCAGCACCACGGTTTGAATGGCTTCTGGAGCAGGGTCCAGCTAATATTACAGAACCCGGCCTGGATGTCACGGACAGGTCTTCTCAGATATCCAGAACAGTTCCTGGATCACTGCTCATGGGCTCTAAACCCAGCTGGTCCATCTACCAGAGCCCAGGGTACCTTCCTGACCACCACCACCACCTCCCATTCCCCACCCATGAGCCAATGGAGGAATCAGATCACCACACGCTCCCAGATCTGCAGCAGTCTGGAATTCTCCTCTCCAAGAGATCATTTAACAGGCGGAAGTCAGATAAACGAGTCTGGGAACTTGGAAGCACTACTCGGACGTCTCTTTTAACAAGTCCAAAGCCAGCATCGACCCTGGACCAAGATAGCCCCATGAGTCCAGAACCAGCCCCGGGACTGAGCTGGTTCTGTACAGACAGCCCACCCCGCGTGTCCGAACCAGACCTGGATGTGCTAATGACGCCACAGCACTCGCCACAGCACTCGCCAGCAGCGATGAACGTTCCTGGACCTTCTGCTGCACAGCTTCATTGTGCCACTGACGTTCCCCTGAGTCCCACACAGCCTTCTACACCTGCAGCTGCTCCCTCACGTATGACAATTCACAACGACGCAGTTAATTAGCCTTGACATCATGACGTCATTCAGTCCTTTTGATGGATGAGGCTCTGGTGAGGCTGTGACCATGGTCATGGCCAGTTACATAAATTATAAAGTATAGAAATGGGTTGTAAGACGTATAACATCTCCTGACCTTTTAGACTAGACAAGCTTTTTCATATACAAAGCAATTCCAAATGCTTTGTAGATAAAATGGAGAGTATAAAAAGTAATTGAGGGGAATAAAAATGGAGAAAAATTAAAAAACATGACACAAAGTAAATAAAAAAAAACAGGAGGTGTTTCTTTACTTTCTTTATTTCAGCTCCAAATATACTGGCACACTATTGTTTTATAATTGGAACCTTGTAGATTTCATGTTCAAATGTTCTTGTCTTCCACAGGACTAGTGCCTGACCCTTGGGATGAGGACCTGATTGCTTCTCTGCTGTCCGGCCTCCCGACTCCTCTGTCATCGTATCCTGGCCTCAGCACCTGGTCTCGCAGTCTACCCACCATCACACCCAAGATGACCATGCAGCTGGGTATTAACATCACAACCTTGGAGGTGTGGCGGAGGTGTATGCGTAGTGTTGGAGGTATTTGAAGTCTTTTTTCTCTCTTAGCTGGAGAGAATCTGCAGGTGGACTTTGTGCTGGGACGGGGAGCCTTTGCTACGGTGTACCAGGCCACAAACCTTTCGACCTCGCAGAAGCTCATCTTGAAGGTAAAAGCTTTCAAACAAACTAAAGCTCCTGAAGTGCTCGGATCCAGTATGTGGGTCTGCAGTTAGCTGGATCAAAAGCGTAGGATCTGAGCACTGCAGGAAGCTGATGGCAGATCAGATAGTGAACTGAAGACCAATAGTGCTGCCTCGTGACTAGTTACGAGCTTAAACATGAGGTCATCTCTTGTGGTGGTGGTATCTGCCCAGGTGCAGAAGCCGGCAAACCCTTGGGAGTTCTACATCAACGGGGAGCTGAACACACGGGTGCAGCCGAGAGCACGTCACCTGTTCAACAAGATCCACTGCGCACACCTGTTCACCAACGGCAGTGTGCTCATCGGAGAGTTGCACAACTGCGGGACACTGCTGGTGAGGGGCTGCACATTCTATTGTCATTAACAGCACACACTCTAAAGCTAACTTTGCTAACAGCATGCATTAACGCTAATGTCCTTAACGGCTCACGCTCCAACACTAATGTCGCTAACAGCAGGGTAGCTAATGCTAACAGGTTGGACTGAAATGCTAATGTAGTTGAAAGCTTGCACTGTAACATGAATGTTGCTAGCAGCTCGCTCTGAAGTACTAATAGAGATGAGGGGGAACCTGAAACCTCCCCTTCATAACACTTGGCACAGTGGCCCACGGGCCAAACTACGGCCCACGGGCCAACCGCGGCCCAAGCCCAGTTTTCATTGGCCTGCAGCAAATTCTGAAAATACAATTGAATACAAGAATGTAGAGCAGAACCAGTTATGGAAACGGTGCTTCTACACTAAACAAAATAAAGAAAATTCTAAAAGGTAGATATTGTTAAGAAAGGTCGAGCAACTCTGAAGCTAGTTAGCCTGTCACAACCAGGAAAAGGATTTGTCCGTCACTTTCAGGTTACCAAATTTCTCGAAGACATGCCGTCTGTCATTATTCCACAAATCTGTGGCTCTGACATATGTTGGTATTTAAATTGGCTCAATTTCAGATCTTCAGACACTAGCGCATTTATATGCTCAAAAAAGTTTAACGCCAGATGTTTGGGGTGTAATGGACTCAAGTGCAAAGAGGCAAGGTTGATTATAGGCATTAACAGATATGCATTTGGCAGACCAGGCTGGGGTCAAATTTCGAACATAGAGACAAGGTCTGGATTTACGGGAGTGGCGTGGCAAAATGAAAAGTAACACAGACAAGCCAAAAAAAAAAACAAACAAATAAGAAAACAAAGTACAACATCAAACATTAAGAAGTAGAATGATTGAAGATACTCCACTGCAATAAATAAACAAAACCGAAGAGCACGGCAGTGGAAGAAGGAGAAGAAAGGGAATTAACAGGACACGGAATAAAACGTTCAACAACGCCTAGAGCTGGGCGATTAATCGATATTATCTATTAATTCGAATTTACAGTTAAGGACGATGTGTTTTTAAGAAAATCGATTTTCTGAGATTTAATTTTCACCACCGACGCTGCACTGTGGGCTCCCGTAGTTCAGTGAGTTTAGCACCTCCCACCCATCCACCCTCAAAACACACACACACAAACATGACGGCGGAACTTGTGTCCAAGAAAAGAGCAACTAGCTCCGTGATCTGGAGTTGGTTCGGTTTTGCGGCGTCAGATGTAGACCAAACAAGTCCTCGCTGTAAGGTGTTTGAAACCGATAGAGGGAGAGAGCGAAGAGTGCTATTCAGTTGCGCTGTCAATAAAGTTTCCCTCCGCGGGATATTTTGGATTAAGCAGTTTCTGCCTCGGTCACCGAACCCGCTTCAATGGATTATACTTTCGCGAGTGACCGTAGCGCGCGGCTCCGGGCACCTCGCGAGTGTGTAAAATGGAGACAAATTAAGTATTATATCGCGATCCATTATTAGTGTTGACTTGTAACTCCTGCGGTAGCCCAACTCAAAAGTAGACCAAAAAACCGCACCCCGCGACCCCATAATTTTTACCCGCGGCTGGATTTTCCAAACAAGCCCAATTTGGCGTGAAAACGCGAACCTGGCAACTATTGTAGTATAAAGTATAAACTGTGGTAGTATAAAGAAACAGTGGAAGGAACATTTACCTGACGAATTTTAATGTTACATTGTGTTTCAGGTTTGAAAAGTGCTGGAATTTAGGCTAAAGTGAGGGGAGCCCTGTTCTTAATCAGAATGTAGACAGCGTGACTGTCAGTACAACATGCAAGAATTGTTCAATTGTATTTGTTTTCCATTTTATTAAAGGGCACCAAATTATTTATATCTATTTATTTTTTGAGGGTGTGTTTTATTTATTTATTTTAAGTTTGAGGTTGCATTGTGTCAATGCTTAAAGTATGTTGGAGAAAACCTTCTAAAAGTTACTGAATGTTCTCACTTGTTTACAATTTGTTTCTGCTTGCACTTTAACCCCAAAGGGGAAATTTAAGTGAAAAATAAATTAAAACTTTTTTTTACCATTCCTTTATCATCTGTAGTTTTTTAGTAGAGGAAAATAAATCTATTAAAATCGAAAATCGGATTTAAAAAAAATTAATCGAAGATTTTTTTGGAGGGCCATATCGCCCAGCTCTAATAATGCCCAACCCTAGTTTCAAACTCTGTGCTGTTAACTTTGCTAACTGGTGTCTGTCCCTGCCCTCTGCAGAATGTGGTGAACCTGTATAAGTGTCGTAGTGAGAAGGTGATGCCCCAGCCTCTGGTGCTGTACTTTACTGTGTGTATCTTGCGCATGATGGAGGAGCTGCACCAGACACGCATCATCCACGCCGACATCAAACCTGACAACTTCATGCTCGGAGAGAGGTGAGCTCTGCTGCACTGCACTACAGTGTTTGTATGGTGCTCCTGGCCAGAGGCGCGGAAGTTGTTTGTTGGCTCTACTGGGCTTTTCATTGGCTGAGATCAGAGACTGCTGATACTTTGACACCACTGGTTGTTTTACGTCCTGTATAATTGAGATGCAAGTTTTATTGAGTTCACATACCAGCATGTAGCCTGCTGCAGTGATTGGCTTGTGATTTGGAGCTCTTAAGTGTAGGTACCCACTGGAACCTCTTGCGGGTCAGAGTGAGCTAATGTCACACCTATCTGTTAAAACTGACCTCACGTGCTCTCCCTCTCTCTCGGTCATCACAACTCTTTTTGTATCTTGTAGATTTCTGGAGAACGAGAGCTTTGATGTGGAGAACTTGGACCATGGTCTGGTTCTGATCGATTTTGGTCAGAGCATTGACATGAGCCTTTTCCCCAAGGGCACAGCCTTCACCGCCCGATGCATGACCTCCGGCTTCCAGTGCACAGAGATGCTGAGTGCACGACCCTGGAACTACCAGGTAACCCAGCTCAGCTGGCCAGGTCCAGACCAGGATTTACGTTGGGCTTGGGTTGGGCTAACCCTAACCCTAGGTTTGATTAAGTTTAGAGTTTGGTCTTACAATGGTTTGTGCTGAGTTGTGGCACAGTTTGAGATGTTTGATTTATTTGGTCCCTACAGACCGACTACTTTGGCATTGCCGGCACTGTACACTGCATGATATTTGGGTCATACATGCAGGTGAGAAATGAAAATGGAGTTTGGAGATCTAATGGAATATTCAAAAGGTTTGTTTTCCTGTTAAATATTTTTCCTTTTCAATCCTGAACAATGTGCACAGACACACTCACACAGTTTGCAACTTTAATAGAACAACTCTGGCAGTTCATATTTATCCAGTGTTGAACCGATTCATGTAACATGCAAATCTTGCTTGTTTTATTTCTGTCTGGCACACTGTCCCCCTCTCTCTCTCTCACTTCACCTCCTAGGAATCCGCACAGTGAGTTGTGGCAGGAGTTTTTCCATACACTGCTGAATATTCCAGGCTGTGAAACTTTGCCATGTCTGCGAAGCCTACGTGTGCGATTGAGCGCCGCCCTGCAGGAGAACTACAGCACGAAGCTGTGCAGTCTCAAAAAACGCTTGGTGGTGCAGATCCTCGAAGCTCGCAGTTCACGCAGATAGAACTACTAACCCCAAATCCCCCCATATTCTGGAAGCCATTGGGCTGCTCTGGGTGGTTTCTAATTTAAAATATGTCTGTATGCTAGCGATGACATGATAGCAGTTATGTTTTACTGACAGTTTCTATCAAGGTCAAATAAAAAAAAAAATCTTTAGTCTTCAAAAGTGCATGTGCTGTTAATGCTCAAAAGAGTTTCAAACTGTTTTCTGCTCTATAATGGATTTTCACTCTCATAGTAAGATATTGACATATGATGAATCCTACTCCAGGTCTGTACTTCCAAACCCATTTTGATATTTCCTCTACACAAAAATTTGAGCATATTACACTGAGGTCAAAAGCAACACTTCATTCTGTATCGCTTCATCTTAAACGCTGATCAGCATCACAATATGTCTCTCCCATCTAAAACCTGTTAAACCTGCAAACTTGCAACATAGCCCCTGGAAATTAATGCATTTATATTTGTGTACTCCTAACTACCCATCAGAACCCCTAAATGACTTGCATTGAGATGTTCTCAAATACTGTATCAACTGTTAGCATCATGCAAGCTCCAACTTGGAGCAGCCAATAACCCTGAAGATCAGTGCCAATGCACTAGGACCAGACAAAATCCTCCAGAGCAATGCTGCCAAAAACTAATCAAAGCATCAGTGTGTGTCATCCTTAAAATGGATAAGAAGCCTGTAGCTCATATACACTTACCTCTTAAATGCAGATGTTAAAATACTAGAGAAAATCTTTTGTCAAAACAATTAGAAATGTCTTCCTGCAATTTCTGAAGAGCACAAAGGACTCTGATGTAGGGTTTTTCCCCAGACATCATCCACTAAATATATTTCTGCCCCATCTAAAACCATGAATACACAGACTCGCGGTGCATGGAAAGACTGACAGGGCTGAAGCCTCATCCTGGTTCTGTCTTGTGTGATATGTTTTTTCTTGTCCAAGGCTTTATATTATACTAGCCACAATGCTAGATATAATAATTTTATGTTAAAGCAGATCCTTAAAACCTATTAGCTGGTAGTGAAAAGTAACAAATGGGAAACTGCCTTCATAAATTTGTTTTACTACTGGGCAAACAAAAAAAAATCTACAAGTTGACTTTATGAGATTGAGTTGGGCTGGTGTAAAATGCAAGCCCTCTCCTGTCATTTAACCTCATTTGCTATGCCAAGTTCCTCTTCACCTATCCCTGTAGAAAACTATCCAAAAGTGAAAATATAGTCACACTTCTGTAAATGCTTCAAATGATCAATGATATCAGTTTTTTTAAGCTCATTATGCTATTGCCATCTAATAAACGTAATTCTGTTCATGTGCTCTGGAATAGTATCATGTCCTACAGATGTTTGCATTTGGGCGGTAGCTTTGCTGATTTTTAAAGTCTGGCCAATAAAAGTGATCTTCCTCAAAGTCAATCAAAGTAACACCAGTGGGAAACTGTTCTGGGTACCCAGTTTCAAGACCCGTGGGACAGAAGCCAAATTACAGGTGTCTAGCCCTGCCCCACCTGTTAGTCATGTCTATGCTTGTTACCCCATGTGCCAGTGTTTTTATGTGCCTGTTTGTCCCCTCCTAGTAAACTGTAGCCCCGCCCCATTGTTGGCAGTCTCATGTGTGTTTTGTTAGTTTCCCTGTTTAGTTGTATATTTTAGGCCTTTGTGTAGACCTGGTGGATCTTTCTTTGTGCTACATTCCTGTAGCACGTGCGAGTTCAGTTTGTCTTGTCTTGTTATTATGTCGGAGCAATCGCTACGTGTTGGGTACATGTCTGTGTAACTCCTTGTCTGATTGGACACTAGCCTTCCTATATGACCCTGATTATGGATTGCACTTTAATAAATCTAGCTCTTCTCAGCATGTGTGTCCGCCTCCCATTTGGTCCATGACGCCCCAGGCGTCACAACAGGTTAATTATTCCTGCTCTAAATCTTACACAATCTAAAGTGTTCCTTAGAATGGATTTAAACAAAGCTAATCTATGGTTAGTGTTAACCCTAAACTTGCACTATGAAGACCTGTAACACATGAGATTGCCCTCTCACCAAGCCCCTGCTTTCTGGAAAAAGGTCCCAGGCCTGGATAATCACACCCTGTCCATATATCCATCCTGTCCTTATAACATGGAGTGCCCATAACTACTCTGAATTTGCTAATAAGAAATTTTCTTGTAAGAAATTATCTTGGAAATGATCTGGGTTCTACATTCCATGGCAAACTATCTTGTCATACTGACAGAATCTACAGGCCTAACCGCCTATAACAGTACTGCATCATGACCGTGTATTCAGCTTTGCGTCTGTAATGGTATCAAATATTTGAGCTCTGCATATAGATACTATATTTAACTTCTACATACTGTGAAACATTAACTTGTTAACAGTAGGCCATGTGGGCAGTAGGAACATGGGGTTTGTTTCTCTCTACCACTTTTTCTGTATTCTCTTGTTTATTCCATATCTGTTTAAGCAAATATAAAACTGGACATATTTGTACTTCCAGATACAATGTAAATATGAAGGGACGTCCAAATTGGATGTCCTGCATTTGAGCTGTAGCAGGCTTCGACTGCCACAAGAGGCTCTGATGAAGTCCAGCATTTAACAGGAACCAAATCACAATAAATCACCTGCTGCTGACACCTTATGCCTGCTTTTCTGTTTGGAATTCAAACTGAAAAGAGGAGAGTAATCGGGGGCTTTTAAACTCGGATCAGTCTTCTGTTGGATTTTGGTGCACGAAATGACAATGTTGAGATGTAGTGATTCCTAATTTTGATAAACAGGTACAGGTAAACTTTTAAAAGTGTAATATATGAGATTAGTGGCAAGAAATTATTAATAATTTTCTTCTAGTCAAGGATAATATACACAAATATCTACAGGTGTGTGTCACTCAGTGTATCCAAACATATATGACTATAATGTGGGAAACTTAACAAGTAAAGTCTGACTTCCAAAAATCTAAATGTATTTATATAGCGCTTTTTACAACAGTTGTTGTCACAAAGCAGCTTTACAAGTGACAGAGACCAAGCCCCCATTGAGCAAGCCAAGGGCAACAATGAAAAGGAAAAACTCCCTAAGAGCATATGGAAGACTCAGTAGGGGAAACCATCTTTCTCTGGCTGACGCCAGTCACCATGACAACTATAATAAAAGTGATGGGAATGATAAATAATTCCAATCTTTGTGTGTATTTATTTACACGTGTTCTCTATGTACATCTTATTCTTATGTGTCCTAGACTTCTTGATGGTCAGTAATAGTAGTCTAGGGATGTGGAGATATAGCCATTGTAGGGAGGAATTCAGGGTGGTGAGAGGGGCCAGGGCAGTGGGTTGATCCTTCATCCATAGCTGGTTAGGCAGGAGGTGGCTGGCCCAGGGTGGATAGCAGGAAAGGCTCATCTCTCCTCGTCTCAGTATTTCTCAGGTAGGAGGGCAGCCATGTGGAAAGAGAAAAGGGGAAATTAGCTCTGTGTGGGATTGTACGTGGGACAGGAAATTTAAACATTTCTGGAGTGTGGCAGCAACTCTGGCATTAAATTATTACAGTCTAGCTAAAAGGGCAGAACCAGAAGGTAGCACAGACTTGGGAGCATCCTGAGACGTTGACATCCATCCACTACACTGTCAATGATCCTGAGTGATCACGTGCAGTGATGACAGCACCAATGCCCCAGTTTACCATAAACCTTTACCCATGAACTTCTGGATCTGTACCTTTATCCAAGGGGGCATATTAAGTACCAAATGCTAAACTAAATAAGTAAGTTTTCAGCCTAGACTTAAAGATTGAGACTGTCAGAGTCCCGGACACATTCTGGAAGGTTATTCCATAGTTTGGGGGCCTTATAAGAAAAGGCTCTTCCTCCTGCTTTTACCTTATTAATTATTGGAACTAATAAGAAGCCAGCACCCTGTGATCTTAGTGGATGTGGGAGTTCATAATGGGAAATACACTCACTGACCACTTTATTAGGTACACCTTGCTAGTACCGGGTTGGACCCCCTTTTGCCTTCAGAGCTGCCTTAATCCTTCGTGGCATAAATTCAACAAGGTACTGGAAACATTCCTCAGAGAGTCTGGTCCATATTGATTGGTCCTTATTCTCAATCAATGAGGCTAAGTATGACTTTAATGTTTCTTTTATCTCTAGAATTTTGCCAGCTTAAAATGAAGGCAACATCTCCCTTTAGTCTGATGCAAAATGCTTATCTAACTCTATTATGTAACATAACATGCCATTTCAAGATAAATAGAGCCAAAGATTGGGATCGTTACATTCCAGAAAATGGCCACTTCACTTTTTGACAATAAAAAATTCAGGGTTTTTAAAAAAGCTATATTCTCATGTATGCAGGTCTCAACACTTCAGCTAGTTTGTGAATGCAGGTGAAGGTTTGCTGCTCAATGATATTTGGTTCTGAATCATGAGTTCCATATAAATTGTACATAAAAGAGTTTATTTACCAGTTGGGTTTCTCACAACACTATGGTGTAAATTCAAATCCACATCAGGCCTTTCAAAGTTTAATATGTGTTCAGAAAAACTCTGCGATAAGTGTGCAAGAATCATCCAGGATCAGGCATTATTGTTAAATTTAGATGTCTGATCTGATGTCTGATCTGTCAGATCTAATATTTTCCTCCAAGGAGAGATTAAATATATTTCTTAGGGTTGCTACAGAACACCATGTCATTAAAATAAATGTCTATTTCACTTCTGAGCCCCTAATCTGAGGTCTTCATTAGAAACAGAGAGCGCTGAAACTCTCAGCTGAAAAATTAGGTGTCTGTGTGATATATTTTTGTTTAACATCATATCTTCTCTCTGTGTCAGCTGTTGCTTATCTGTGGTTAGGAGCAGTGGAGCAGTAGAGGAGCATTGGAGCAGGGTTGGTAATTACATGCTGAGCTCCAGTGCTGTCTTCTTTATATAGACTGAGCAACAGGCAAAAAGCAGAACAGGAGGATGTGGAGAGAAAATGTGGACCTAGACATAGGACATAGACCTGAGGACATAGACCTGAAGACATAGACCTGAGGACATAGATCTGAGGACATAGACCTGAGGACATGGACCTGAAGACATAGACCTGAGGACATGGACCTGAAGACATGGACCTGAGGACATGGACCTGAGGACATAGACCTGAGGACATAGACCTGAAGACATGGACCTGTAGGCGTATCAATTTATCTACAGCCAGTGACTTTTCTAATGCGTTTTTAGACTGTGTAAAGTTAAATAATATTGACCTGAAACAGCCTAGTGTTGATGATATAGTCACGTCATTCTATCATAACTGTTCAGCTGCTCTTGACTCTGTTGCTCCCTTGAATTTTAAACGTGTGAAAGTCCAGCCCTGGCTGAATCCTTGTACTCAGAAAATTAGAGCAGCTTGTAGGAGAGCTGAGAGGAAATGGAAAACACAAAGACTACAAGTTAATCTTGATATATTCCAGAGTTGTCTACGCAACTATCAACTAGCGGTTAAAACAGCCAGAGAAGTATATTTTTCGCATATAATTGCTCAAAATGCCAGTAGACCCAAAGTACTGTTTAGTACAATTAACTCTATACTTAATCCTGTATCTGACCTGGGACATGTACCTCCCGACCTTGGTGAAGAGTTTTTAAACTTTTTTATTGGTGAGATTGAATCTTTTAGATCTCTCTTTCTTTATGCAGGTATGGACTGTTCCCTTCCTTTGCAATGTAAAGAGGTTTTCGGAGAATTTGAAACCGTTTCAATATCAGAGCTTGCCGATTTTATGCTGAATATAAAGCTAACAACTATCCCACTTGACTTTTTGCCACCCCAGCTGATTAAGGCATCATTTGAGGTTTTAGGTCCATTTATCTTAGGAATCATTAATAGTTCCCTTGCTACTGGTATGGTCCCTGTAATTTTTAAACATGCTGTAGTCACTCCCTTGCTTAAAAAGCCAAATCTAGATGCAACAATGTGTAGTAACTATCGCCCTATTTCTAAATTACCATTTCTAGCTAAGTTACTTGAAAAGGTTGTGTACTCTCAGTTTTTACCATTTTTAAGATCTAATAGTGTGTTTGAGATTTTCAGTCAGGTTTTAAGGCAATGCACAGCACGGAATCTGCCCTTCTTAAGGTGACAAATTAGTGTCTGTAGACTGGTAATTGTGCCATTCTCACGCTGTTGGATCTAAGCTCTGCTTTTGATACAATTGACCATGACATACTGATTGATCGTTTGAAGGAGTGGGTGGAGGTAGAGGGTGTGGCCCTAAGATGGTTTAAATCCTATCTGAGGCATAGGACTTTTTCAGTAAACATGGGCAACTCATTCTCCTCTACAGGTGATGTGAAATATGGTGTCCCTCAGGGATCCATACTAGGTCCAATCCTTTTTTCATTATATATGTTACCTTTAGGTCAAATTCATTTTTATGCTGATGATATTCAATTGTATTTTCCTATTAGACCCAATGACAATGGCTCTTTTATGTCTCTAAAGAACTGTGTTGAGGACATCAAGAAGTGGTTGGCTGCTAATTTTCTTAATTTAAATGAAACTAAAACAGAGATTATCAGTTTTGGGTCTCCACACTGCAGTACTGTTGTTTCTGATAACCTTGGTCTATTACCAGCAAATGTAAAGTCATCAGTGAGAAATCTTGGTGTTGTTTTTGACTCGGACCTCAGATTTGATAAACAAATCAACTCTGTGTTAAAAAGTAGCTTCTTCCACCTCAGAAATGTTGTAAGGCTAAAGCCTTTTCTCAGCTTTGGTGACCTTGAGAAGGTCATTCATGCCTTTATAACATCACAAATTGACTACTGTAATTCTTTATACATTGGTATTAACCAGTACCTATTACAACTCTTACAGTTAGTCCAGAATGCAGATTGTTAACCGGAACCAAGAAAAGAGAACACATTACACCTGTCCTCGCCTCACTTCATTGGTTACCAGTACAATATAGAATACAATTTAATGTGATTTTATTTGTTTTTAAAGCACTAAATGGGCTGGCCCCTTCTTACATCTCAGACTTGCTCCAATCTCCAATCAGGCAGCCCTCACTGAGATCTTCATCTCAGAACTAGTTGTCCCCAGGACTCGTTTAAAACTCAGAGGGGATCATGCTTTTTCAGTGTACGCTCCGAAACTGTGGAATAACCTACCACCTGACATTCGTCATGCTACCTCTGTCTCGGCATTTAAATCAGGTTTAAAAACCTATTTATATAAACTTGCATTTGTTCAGTAAGACACTGTGGTATGTTGGGTGCATTGATGTATTGTATGTTGTGCTATTTTATTTTATTCTTATTTTGATTGTTGTATTTCTGTATTTTACACATTATTTATGAGAACATGTACAGCACTTTGGGCAACCTTGGTGGCATAGAAAGTGCTTTATAAATAAATTTTACTTACTTACTTACTTACTACATGGAGCTGAAGACATGGACCTGAGGACATAGACCTGAGGCCATGTACCTGAGGCCATGTACCTGAGGACATGGACCTGAAGACATGGACCTGAGGACATGGACCTGAAAACATGGACCTGAGGATATGAACCTGAAGACTGTGATGGGCCTGACCTTTAACACTGTAACATGAAATAAAAACACTACCAGATTTCCTCCGTCCTGTGGGTGGAAAATACTCATCAACCAGTGCTGGTACAAATGTGTTCTAAGAAATTAAGGAAGGTGTCTTACTCCACACCAGCCTACAGGGGGCAGCAGACATTTTAACATGCTATAGATCACTTTTTTAAAATGCTGGGAAGCTGAGGAAACTCGAACAATAATTAAAAATCTATTTAAAAATACATTAAGAAAGTTCTAAATGTAAATACCATGGATTGGCAGATTATAGACTACCAAATGCTGTCGGGAGTAATTCCTTGAGGAGACGGAAAAGATCATGTTGTCTACTGGACTGTTAGATGGAAAGGGTTCAGCCTTTTAGCACTGCATAATTCGTCAGTGCACTGTAATCAGTCTCACAGCCACTCCTGCTGCTGTAGCATTTTAATCTTTGATTTTTGCTGTTGTCTCTCCCTGAACTCAGAATGCATTTCTTGGTCCAACTAAAACAGTGAGCAGAGAAAGAGCTCCCAGCAGGGGAGACAGCCGACCAAACCCACCGAGTGAAATGAAGCAACAGCCTACAAGACTCAGCATCATTTATACAGCCCAAGACTGTGGGAGTGCTGTGGGGTGACTCACCTCCAGCTGAATTTAAGCACAGGTCTTCACACAGATGAGACCAGTATGAACCAAACGAGCTGCACACGTGTCCTCACACAGAGAACTAACACTGAGTAAACTGAGTGAGTCCTGGGTTGGACCATCGTCCACGGGAAAACCAAAAGACAGAGGGCAGGGTGTGATCCACTGCAGGGCAGCACGTGACCAGCACACTACAGGAGGAAGCACGCTGCTCAAACATGGAGAGAAAAAGGAAAACTAAAACTGTTTCCTAACCAAGGAAGTCTAATGAAAGAAGACAACAGATCAACAGAATAATCCCCAAGGGATGAATGTCAGAGCTGGCACAGGGGCAGAGGGAACTTAAGACTGGCTGAGAGAAGTCAAGAGTTGTATAGAATCTGAGTTTGAGAGGGCCCAAGAGACAGTATTTCTCTGTCGGAAATTCCATCCTTGTCTTTTTCCAGAGCACTAAATAAAGACTGAACACCGTGGAGCCTGTGGGATATTAGACAAATGTTGCTGATGAAGGCCTAGCCCTGATTAATAGGAGGTCAAGTCATGTCCGCATTAACACACGGTCAGGTCTGATACCCATTAACACGGTGTTGGGTCACGTGCTCATTAACACAGGGTCAGGTCTGATCCCCATTAACACGGTGTTGGGTCACGTGCTCATTAACACAGGGTCAGGTCTGGTCCTCATTAACATAGAGTCAGGTCAGCCCTCACCAATACTAGTCCTTATTGACATGGTCTGGTCCTCACTAACACAAGCTTAGGTGCGGTCCTCAATGGAAATACAAACTGGAAAATGCTGTTTTGTATTTCAAAAAATTTTCTCACATGAGTTGTTCTCTAGAAGTTTTGACAAAGCTACGTTTTTCATTATCCACACTACAATAGCAGAGCTGCAGATTCAGAATGACCCACTTTGAAGAATGGATTTAAAAAGACAAATTTTCTGTGGAAAATGCCGATTTAGTGTGGATGAATGGGCAAACTGTATGAAAACAGATGCTTTTACCAATTTATCCATGTTAGTATAGACAATGCCTACACAGCCCAAGCAGCTTGCTATGTTTACAAGTTGTATTATTATTATATTTAATATTATTATTATTATTATTATCATTATAATTATTAATTATTAATGACATATACAGTGTTCCTATGTGTTTATAAGCAGGGATGAATGTTTTTTGTAAATTCCTGTAGGCTCATCCACAGCTTCAGATACACCCATGTGTACCATGTGGGTCATTTCTGGTCCACATACAGAGATTTTAGTGCGATTTCTCCTGATAAAAGGCTGTTAATGAACAGGCCATAGGTTCCAGTTCAGACCTGGCAGCTCCTGTCTGGCTATCATGGGATTGTTGCCTGGATACCATGCAGAAAATTCAAGTCTCTTTGATCAACATTCAGTCCCTTTGAAGACCATTTCAAGTAGCTTCTATTTAAAATAATACCCTTCTCTCCTGGTTCTCTTCTGTCGTCAGGTCGCTTGATCTGATGGTGCAAGTTCAAAGGTACATTTGAGCTGGAGGGTGAGCAGTGTTTGGCAGGTCCATGTCTTTTCCTCTTTAGGAAGGTGGATCTTATCACAACACCATGCCCACATTAACGATGCTACAAAAAGGTCATTATTCACCTCTTTCTCACGTCAAAGCTGCATGTGTCTGCATGCGTGTGTGTGTTTAAGGGTGTGTTTGCATGCATGTATGTATGCAAGTCTGCAGGTGCGTGTGCAGGTATGGGTATGAGTGCAGGGTGCACGCGCGCACACACACACACACACACACACACACACACACACACACAGGCCAGCACATCTAGACCACTTGCTGATCGTCCGTATATGAGCTTGACCTTCCTCATCTTCACTGTGCATGATGCCAACATAGTGACTCATCGCTTTGTTTTCTTGTACTTAGCTGAAGCCATGACACAGTTTAGATTGGATTTCTACTGAATTACAAAGAAGACATAACTGCTAGATCGTCTAATCATTCTTCTGACACTGACTGCCTAAAGTATCTACAATCATTTAAATACAGTTTCTTCACTGTTTTGGTGATGTCTTCACAATTTCTCTTGTAGTAAATTGTCTTTTGTTCTTATAGTTATTATTCTTATTGTTGTTATTTTTGCAGACCAAAGGTACACACCAGGCCTGGGGTCCTTCATTATGATATAATTGGCCATGAAGCTACACTTATATTGTGCTTTTCTCAGTCCCAAAGGACACTTTGCAATCAACTCACTGCACAATGCTGTTCTAACATTCTACATGTTTTGTTCCCTCATTCTCTCCCTCATTCTGTCTGTCTCTAACTCCTTCATCCACTATCACTCTCTTCTATTCTCATCCTCTCTCTCTCCCTTTCTCTCTCTGTCTCTCTCCCTTTCTCTCTCTATCTCACCCCCTTTCTAACTCTGTCTCACTCCCTTTCTCTCTCTCCCTCCCTTTCTCTCTCTCTCTCTCTCTCTCTCTCTCTCTCTCTCTCTCTGTCTCGCTCCCTCTCACCCTGTCTGTGTGGCTTTTATAACACAGTTTCATATTTATATTGTGAATTAAGAGCAAAGTGAGAACCTAAATGTTATTTGTTAGAGAATAATCACACCTCCCTCCCACACACACACACACACACACACACACACACACACACACACACACACACACACACACACACAACATAACCCCATCCCAAACAGTACAGCTCTTTCTGATACTGAGCGATCTCCTACCTTTAACATCTAACACATAAACACACACACACACACACACACACACACACGAAATTATACCACTGTCATTACCCAGAGCTGACGATTGATTGTGTCGGTGGAGGAGGAAGAGCGATCAGGAGTCCATCTCAGGGACCTGCAGTGGGCAGTGCTCCTTCAAAGATTGGGTTTGGGGTTCTCTCTCTCACACTCTCTCTCTCTCTCATTCTGTCTCTCTCACTCTTTCTCCCTCTCTCAATAACTACACATTACTCTCGTCTAGCATTTAGTGCTTGATTATCTCGTTCCAAACCAAGTCCTGGTCATTCTGGAGGCATTTGACTGGCTCGGGAACAGTTACTGGGACCAGTACACATCCTGAAATGTGGCACACGGGAGCCTCCACATATTTTGGAACACTGGTAAAATACTGTAAAATAATAAATCTAATAAAAAATTGGTTGGACAAAGCAAAGTAAACGGCTAATTTGGAGTAGCCTATTTCTCCTTTTTTATTTTATTACTTACTTATTGATGTCCCTCTTCCTCCTTTATTTGGTTATTTTTTCACACTTAGCTAACGTGGTGTACAGTTGTTTGTTAGTGTAAAGTGATTTATGTGTGTTTTGTTCTATCTATATTTGTTTTTTTAACTTTGAAACTCAATAAAAACAAAAAAAAGAAGAAGAAAAGACTTCACTAGTTGCCACTGAGGTTAACTGTTGCATGGTTAACATTTAATGCTCCAAAGTCTCCAGCCAACGTAGAACATACACATGTGTGAAAGATGAGACTGGTACATTGCCACAGACTGGCATGTGGGAAACCTACCAGTCTTTAAACAAGGGCTGCATGAAGTCTGACCACTGTCTGGACAAGAGTGCGAGAATATGTCTCAGGAACCAGACCATGATACAGTCATCCAGAGTGTCAGTGAAGGTGGTGGTTCTACCTGGATGGACCCTGTGAAGACAGGAGGCGTAGGTGTTAGGGTTAGGGCTGGTGTGATGATGATGATGATGATGGTTAAGATTTTGTTCTTCTAGTTTCGCTCTTTCTCTGCTCCTCCCATTTCCTACGTCCTCTCTGTCTGTCTCTCTCTTGGACTAAATTTCAGTTGCTAATATACAAGTGTATGGAACAGTTAGTGGAACAGTTCACAAAGCACTAGTGTTTGCCGCAAGCAACACACACACACACACACACACACACACACACACACACACACACACACACACACACACACACACACACGTGCGCATGCACAAACAAGACTCATGTCAGTCTTACTTTGAACCACTGACAGTGCATGTTGTTGCTGCCAGAGGTGTTGGTCAGTAAGGGGCTCGGAGGTCAGCAGGTCACCTGGTGCACCAGGGCTGTTCTTAGTGTTCTCTGACACATGCAGTCATTGTGTCTGCACTCTGTGGCCCTAAACAGTCAAGCTGGACATTTGGAATTCAGCTGTACTGCTGGTGCCAGACAAAGAAAAGAAAGAGAGGGAGAAAATTCAGTGGCAAAAATGATCTGAAAGCAAAAGGGGACGTACTGCACTGTACACACACACACACACACACACACACACACACACACACACACACACACACACACACACACACGCACACACACACACACGCACAGTGCTTGCAGGAGGGCTCATATGGAACTGTAAATGGGCCTGAGTTTAAATGTCTGCTCTATTCACGCGCCTTCACATCCCAGCACACTGTAGCGCCCTCTGGTGTTGGGGAGGGGCATTATCATGGGGGAGGATCACAAATAAAAATATTAAAAATAACAAATGGCCTCCGCCCTGGCCCCACAGCATACTTAAAGCTTCGCAGTATGCAAAATTTGGTAGCTAGGAGACAGACTATTTTAAAATGAAAATCAATTTTAATATTACAACATAAAAGCACTCCCTGAGCTACAAATGGGCTTTCTGTTTCTTAAAGCTGTGAAAAGAAGCTATCAAAACTGTTTTTGTCATAATAAACACAATGACAGTGTAGAAATGTTGCCCCTCACTCACTGGAAAGTTACCAATGCCAGTATGACCACACACAAACAATACACATATCACGTAATACAATATAATTTAAAATATATTTTTGAAAGTCTGCAGTGACTGATGACTTGGTCTTGGAAACAACCAGGACAAACAGTCAGGCTAGCTTCAATTGGTCTGTGTGTGAATGCATATGTGTAGTGTGCATGCATGTTCATATGTGTGTATGTGTGTGTGTGTGTGTGTGTGTTTGTATGTATGTGTGTGT
This sequence comes from Brachyhypopomus gauderio, assembly GCF_052324685.1. Lineage (NCBI taxonomy): Eukaryota > Metazoa > Chordata > Actinopteri > Gymnotiformes > Hypopomidae > Brachyhypopomus > Brachyhypopomus gauderio. The sequence goes on from NC_135219.1 coordinate 6,099,270, forward strand.
GTGTTTGTTTGTATGTATGTGTGTGTGTGTGTGTGTGTGTGTGTGTGTGTGTGTGTGTGTGTGTGTGTGTAGTAAGGTAAATGAGTCACTGTTTCAGAAATACTTGCCATTCAGGACTCACTAATCACTTACAGGTAAAAAGTGTCCTTGGACTCTACCTTTCCAGTCAGAGTGTGGGCAGAAAGTAATGAGTACAAAGAACGAGTGAGATTTAGAGAGAGAGGGAGGGTAAGAGTCAGAAAGAATGAGAGAAAGACAGAGGTCTGTCTTTTGTATGTCCCTCCTGATTCATCCTGTGAGTCAATGTGTGGCGGTGAAACAGACAGGATGGATCTTTTTGAATACTTCGTTTCCTGTCTCCGCCTGACTCTCAGCGCACAGCTGAACAGCCTTGACCACTGAACTCAAGCTGCAGCTAACATACGTTTGCTCATCATCCACAGTGGGTGATTATTCAACTTCTCAACAAATTAAACAAAGTGGAAGTAGATTACTGATATTACTTGATTTTATTTGTTATTTTATCTGAAACAATGTTATTAATTCATATTAATTATTACTAAATTTAATTACTTATGTAGGGAGAAATATGTTTGTGATTCATTCATGTTTTTACTTTTTTTATTGTAACTTAAATGATAAAATAAGATTCTGTCTCTGAGGTGAATCTCTGTTTGCAAACAAACCACACACGTGCACACACCGTAACGTCACAAACGCTTAGCAGGACGATGAACTGATTCCAAAGACCCAGCCAACAAGTTCAAACCAAGTTCACCGACATAAACAAGAGCATTTATGCTCTGTTTGGCTTCTGTAGCAACACAGACAAGAAGGGGAAGAAATAACGACAGGTTACAGGAAGTCTGCCATCCGCAACCTGCAACCTGTCAAAGAAATCCTCCAGCACTCCTGAAGGTCCTAACAACCTCCACTATAGTATATTACACCTGAGATTATGCATTTAAAGGCCGGATTTACTGGTGTTCTTTAAAGTATAATGCTTGTCTTTTTAAATGGCTGATAATTAGCCAAGCTACCTCATTCACACCAGTCTGTGGTGTGAAAACCTAAATGTAACAGAGCAGTGAAGCTTTGGATTATGAGCAACCCAAATGCCAGCCACACCGGGTGAATTGGAACTGGGAAGACAGTAAACAACACTGTGTGCAGAGCACCCCCTCTAAGCAGAGAACAACCCCATTCTTCAGAGAGCAGCCCCCAAGCAGAGTGTACCGACAGTCACGCTTTAGTGCTGTCCTCAGCCCTGTCACAGTTCAAATCCAGTGCTAAGCTCATAGGATCTTAAACAGAACATTTATTCTGCACTTGTTCATTAACCAATCACTAGGAAGCCTTATAAAGGATTCGGGTAATCCTCCTCAGGGGTGTAACGAGGGGGTTGGCCTGTAGCTCGTAAGCGATAGATGGACAGATGCATCAGAGGGCGTGGCTGGAGGCATTGTGACACCACCACTGTTTGTTCTTTGATATGTGGGACTCCGATCAGATGCGTCAGAGGTTTATAAATGACAGCACTGCTACAGTCTTCACGGCACCATACAAACCATCCAGGTCTGCTGAATCTCTGCTGGACTCCCAGTTCTGCTGAAGCTCTGCTGGACAGCGTCAACACAAAAGCTGCTGGTGTTGTGGATGAGATTGTTCCGGGCGTGCCAACAAAGAGCACCCTACGCTAGTCACATTGAAGCCAGAGAATACAGAAAGCCTGAATGCAGGTGGTGTGGGAACAAAACTTTACAAAGAAATCTACAAAAATTATAACAGTACAATAATATGTAAAGCTAGACAATTCATTATCAACAGTAACATGAACAATAGTAAAATATTGATCACAATGGTTGACAAATTGTGAATTTCACAAATATAATTGGCCCCTGAAAATCAACTGAATGATGTAATGAGTTTTGTATCCCTTTTAGAACTAAAATTCACAATATATAGTGTCTGTCCATTAGTAAGCATGTGACTCTCGACCACCATATAGTCATGAAAATAGCTGTTTAGTTCTATTAACAATGACATTTTAATTGATACAGTGAGTTACATAATATCATCTTACCCCTCAATGTACTGAGCACATTCACAAAAAATATTTCACTCAGTAACAACTAACCCGTTTCAGACAATGAACACCTCACACTTATCTGCTGTTTTTCTGAAGTCACCACAGACTGCAGTGCTGAAGACTATGAAAAAAGAAAATTCTGGAAATCTTGTAACTGTGGTAATTACAGTACAAACCCATACTGTTCACTGGGAAAATCGTCTTCAAAAAACATGCTGGATTTCTGTCCTCTAATGGCTGTGTAGTCAAATTTCAGTTTACTCACAGTACTGAGACTGCTCTGATCAAGAAAATCTATGTCTGCATTGTTTTAATGGAGACTCTGGGAATGTGTCAGTTTTACTACTGCTTGAGCTTAGTGCAGATATTTGATTCAATAGACCATAACACTCTCATAGACTTGAAAAATGGGTTGATGTATTACTCCCTCTCATACATGCTCAAATCTAAAGAGCTAGCTCATAACTATGGCGCACTCTGATCTCAGAGCTATTAGTTTCACATCAAATCAGTTATTATATCAAAATTTTATCACCTTAGAACTTCAAAAAGATGAACGATTTCCTGACACAACCAGGGCTAGAGAAACTCATCCATGTCTCTAGCAGGTTTGATTACCGTCATGGGCTCTTATCGAACCTTCCATGGCAATCAAAGAGTTTCAGTTTATTCCAAATGCAATGGCTTGTTCTCAATAGGAGCAAAACATAAGTAAAAAGTCACCCCATACTTACGTCCTTACACCTTACTACAAGGCTACCAGTATACTACAGAACTGACTTTAATGTACTATTACTGGTCTATAAGTGGTTTAATGGTGTAGGATCTGCGTATCTATGTGATACACTGTAGTGTTATGAGAAAAACTTACAGACCATAAGGATCTAGTCGGTCAATCCAGCCAGAGGTACAAACTGAGCAGGGAAATGCAGCATTTAGCTACTATATGAAACCAGCTGTCAGAGGATATTAGACCAACCCCAACACTAGACGTTATTAAATCGAAATTAAAAACATTCTGTAACAGCCTGTTTCTTGTATGTGTCACCTTTGTTAGGTCTGTGTGTGTGTGTGTGTGTGTGTGTGTGTGTGTGTGTGTGTGTGTGTGTGTGTCTGTTCCCTCATCGTCACGCTCCTCATCGTCCCTCCTTTGTTAGTTGGTCATTTGTTACACCTGTCTTGAGTTATCGTCCCCATTAATGTGAATATTTAATGCTCTGTTTTGTAGTCTGTGTTTAGCAGCGTTTGATCCGTTGTTTACACGGTGTGCTCAGGCTGCCTGAAGTCTCACTGGTTGTTTGTTGTTTGCAGTTGTTTCTCATCATTCTGTGTGCTTAGTTTCAGTTTTATGTTACTGTAATATACGTCTACTGTGTACTCGGCTCATCCTCTACGCTCCCCTGAGTCACACGTGCTTATCTGACCAAGGGTTTGGCTCAGATTTGGCTTACGTTATTTTGTCTTCGTCTTTTTACATGTGTGTACTTAATCTTAATCAACTTTATTTTTCAATTTTTTCATCTTTCTTACAATGAACTTTAGTTTTTTTATTTAAATCAAGTTTATTCACTTTTATTTTTGTCAAAGACCTTCTCTAGGTGATGGATCTCAGGATGTAATAAGCTTTACTATACTTCTATCTGATGTGAACTGTGTGTGCATGTGTGTGAGTATGTGCAGTGCAGACAGCTCTTAAAGTCAAGCTTCCTGTCAACCTACCTGGCAACTGCCGGCGTGTGTGCGCCAATCAGCTTTTGGTAATCCATCATTCAAGGTCACTGCCCATGAATTGAGGTCATCAATCACTTGGGAGCCTAAAAATAGTGACATCATGTCTCCGCTAAGAAAATATGACATCAAGTAGCCTGAAGAGGTCACATGAGAGAAGAGAATCAGTATGAGTGAAATAGAAGCCGTCTGGCAGGGTGACTCATATCATCACGTCTCTGAGACACAGACCAGGGCCACACACACTGTAGTGCAGCCCCTCTCACACACACACACTCACACACACCCACGCATGCATACATACTCACACTCTCACACCACCCCCCCTCCCACACACACACACACACTCTCCCCACTTAAACACACTCACACACACTCTCTCTCTCTCTCTCTCTCTCTCTCTCTCTCACACACACACACACACACACACACACATTCACACATATATTCACATGCACACCTTCACACACACACACACACACACACACACACACACACACACACACACACACACACACACACACACACACACACACACACACACATTAATATGCATTTATACACACACTCACCCCTCCCCCCCCCATAAACACACTCACACATACATTCATAGACACACACACACACTCATACACACACACTCACACACATGGACTCACTCATCTGTTCCTCCAGGAGTGAGCCTCTTATATAAAAGCAACGGGGTGTTGCTGGGACATGTAGCTTCTCAATACTCTGTGCTGGTTTGACCCGTTGACCACTACTCCACTGCCCTCCACTGGTGCCAGTGATGCCTTTGGTTAATTGTAGGTGAATGCGAATGTCCGATTCTCTGTTAGAGGAATGATCATTCGAGCTGGTTCACACAGTGGCCAAAACTGCAGTTTGACTTTTCTTCTTTAGTTGTAATAGGGTCACTGACATTTTACCATGAGGGAGAGAGAGTGTGAAAGAGAGGGAGTGAGGGACAGAGTGAAAGAGAGGGAGTGAGGGAGAGAGTGAGAGAGAGGGAGTGAGGGAGAGAGTGAGAGAGAGGGAGTGAGGGAGAGAGTGAGAGAGAGGGAGTGAGGGAGAGAGTGAGAGAGAGGGAGTGAGGGAGAGAGTGAAAGAGAGGGAGTGAGGGAGAGAGTGAAAGAGAGGGAGTGAGGGAGAGAGTGAGAGAGAGGGAGTGAGGGAGAGAGTGAGAGAGAGAGAGAGTGGGTAAGAGATAGTGAGGGAGGGAGTGAGAGTATGAGGGAGTGAGAGGGAGAGTGTGAGAGAGAGAGTGAGGGAGGGAGTGAGTATGAGGGAGTGAGAGGGAGAGTGAGGGAAAATGTGAGGGAGAGAGAGTGAGGGAGAGAATGAGAGAGCATGAGAGAGAGTGAGGGAGAGAAAGAGATAGAGAGAGAGTGGGGGGGAGTGCAGCTTGGCCTTTACACATATATTCTGCATATGTGATAAAGGTTCCAGGGAGTAACTGCAGTGTTCTGTAGTAAAAGATGTAGTCAAAATTGATGTGAAGTACTCAAGGTTTCCATAGAAACAGGATGCTTCATCAGCTGTGCCAGCAAGGTCAGACTTCATCATGAAACTTTGAATATAGTAATAAATCATTTTTAGCAAATTGTATTACTGTAAGCAAAATAAAGAAAAAACAATTCCAGTAATTAAAGACTCTGAAGGAAAATGAATCAATAGCATTTAGACCTTTAGAATTTTAGAAATTGTAGGAGATATTTTTATGATTATTCTACATGATAGTCTTTGAAAAATAATTAACTGAATCAATAGCCATGTAACCCTTTTTGACATATGAAAGTCATGCACAGGGTCTGTATCCTGGTACAGTGTTAGGTCTGTATCCCGGTGCAGTGTTAGGTCTGTATCCTGGTGCAGTGTTAGGTCTGTATCCCAGTGCAGTGTTAGGTCTGTATCCCAGTGCAGTGTTAGGTCTGTATCCCGGTGCAGTGTTGGGTCTGTATCCCAGTGCAGTGTTAGGTCTGTATCCTGGTGCAGTGTTAGGTCTGTATTCCAGTGCAGTGTTAGGTCTGTATCCCAGTGCAGTGTTAGGTCTGTATCCTGGTGCAGTGTTAGGTCTGTATCCTGGTGCAGTGTTGGGTCTGTATCCTGGTGCAGTGTTAGGTCTGTATCCCAGTGCAGTGTTAGGTCTGTATCCTGGTGCAGTGTTAGGTCTGTATCCTGGTGCAGTGTTGGGTCTGTATCCTGGTGCAGTGTTGGGTCTGGACCCAGTTTTTAATGAATGCCAGTATGATAATGGTGTACGACAGCCAAGGCTCAATGAGAAAAGGATAAACAATGATGCTCTCCCTAGAGTCTAGGGCCTAGACAGTCTAAAAGAAAGGAAAGTCTACATTCAGCAAGTGGATGATTCAGCATATTTCTTAGAGATAGCAATAAAGGGGTTACAGACTCAGCAAGTACGGTTAGTTTTGAGGCACCTCCTTCATTGTAAACCTTTGATTATGTTCAATAAAGATATTTCACTGTTTTCCCTACCTGTTTGGTGAGTTCTGTTCTTTATTGATGTTTGGCATCTGAAAACAAAAAAGGTACAGTATATTTTTCAGAACATTACAAGACCAAGCAAGATTGAAAGTAAAAAAACATACATAAAGAAACTGAAAAATAAAAACAGATATTAAATGAACCAATATCCTTGGAAGAATTTCTGTGTCCTAGTTCATATGTCTATTAACAAAGCTGCAGGACCAGATGGCCTCCCTGCTGAGTCCCGCCAACCTTTCTGGCCCATATCAGCTCCACACTTTAAGAGATTAACAACAGAAATTAACAACAGAAATGAAACAAAATATAAGATTACCCAAAAGTATGAATACAGATGCTATATCCCTCCATCTCTCCCCCAACAGGGACCTCACTCTGCCATGCAGTCACAGACACTGTCATTCACTTATACTGATTTACACCATTTTAAACGAGGCTCTAGCAAACAGATCCAGTAATTCCACATCTAATCCATCCTGACCAAACAGGTTTAATCAAAGACAGGCATTCATCCAATAACATGTGTAGACTGCTTAACATGATCTACTGTGCATCCCGTCAAAAACACAACAAGCTGTAATGACTCCTGATTCAGAAAAAGTCAAATGGAAATTCTTTTTTGCCACACTATGTACAATTGAATTTGGAGAATGATTTATACAGTGGATCAAGATTTTATACATCTCTCAGTAAACTCTAATGGGATTATAGCTACAGTAAACACTAATGGGGTTATGGCCACAGTAAACAATAATGGGATTATGGCCACAGTAAACATTAATGGGATTATGGCCACAGTAAACACTAATGGGGTTATAGCCACAGTCAGGGCCGGAGTGGGCCACTTTTTCAGCCCGGGAGATTCATGCCCAAATCCGGCCCAAACTTATTTTTCCCTCCCAATCGGCCCAAACTAGAGATTGACATGAGTCGGCCCATCGGGAATCCTCCCGAACCTCCCGATTAGCCACTCCGGCTCTGGCCACAGTAAACACTAATGGGATTACATTGTGCCGTTCATTACTTATCCTCAATGATTCCTGTTCATCCACTAACTCATACCATTATCACTAGTCCCTGCAAAAACCTACTAATGGAATATTTATCGTTGGAAAAATCTGTCTCAATCTAAAAAATATATTAAATTAGACTCAATCTGGAATCTCAACTTTAAGGAGGAACAGCAAGCATTCTGGCCCCTGTTATCACACACATTCTGCTCATACATACCCTCCTGCACAATTACATACTTGCACTCAAACACACACACACACACACACACACACACACACACACACACACACACACACACACACACACACACATTAAGCAATGATTCTGTTATTTAATTTGTGTACTATGACATTATACTGTGACCTTAATCAAACACATTATCTCTTTTCTATGTAATTTTCTTTTTTTACTTACTTTTTTTTCTCATATGTGTCTGCCGCCTTGAATAATTTATACTTATTAATAAAGTATTAATAGTCCACTGATGGGGGAGGGGGAGGGCGGCCAAAAAATGTCTGAGAGAGTAGAGAGACAGAGAGAGTGAGAGAGTGAGAGATAGTGTGAGAAAGATGAAGTGAAATAGATATTCAGATATATATAGAGTGAGCGAGAAAGAGATAGAAAAGAGTATAGAGAGGAAAAAACTGATAGAGAGAGAGACAATGAGAGAGAGGGACACACATACAGAGACAGCAAGAGACAGAGAGAGACAGACAGTGTGAACTGTCTCAGGTGTTTGTGTACTCAAAATTCCAACTGGCCAGCCCTTGCTGGACACACACACAAAAGTAAGTGTCCTTCTTCAAGGACACAGCTCTGTTTTACCCACTGCATCCCACCCACAGATGGACAGAAGGTGGAACTCATGTGTGACAGAGAAATTAGTCCCTCTGGGCAAAAGGGAGTTAGTTGTAGCACTCTCATTGTGAGTGTGTGTGTGTGTGTGTGTGTGCGTGTGTTTGTGCTTGTGTGTGGGTCAGCCTGACACACCAAATTCCAACCTGTGGTTGATGTTGAGGCAGCATTGAGGGCTATGTTGGCAGCGTAAACAAACAGTAATTTCGTGAAACTGTAGTCATATGGCAATAAGATACAGTGGCCAAACAAGCCTTGATATATTAAGTGAACCCTCTTAACCTGTCATCTTTATTATACTAGTGTCCTGTGGTCCCATGGGACTGTAATACTGTTGTACCATACTGTCACTCTGCTCGGCTGAACTGCAGACTCCAACACTCCAACATCTATCTGTTTGTCAATGTAGGACATTTTCATGCAAATGTTAAGTTACTGCTATACAAATCTTGGCTGAATGAGTCAGATATGTGTGGTATTTGGCATCTGACTGATTCATAGAGTAAAATTTACAACAAACATGTATGGAGAAATTCATTTTATTTCACAGTGAAAAAATCCACAGACGATTTTCCCAGGGAAGCCACGTTAACATTAAACATACATGTAGATCTACATTTTACATACACTTAACAAATGCTTTTGGAAAAATGTATGTGCACTAAAATCTCTGGTGTGACACTAGTGGTTGGTACAGTCTCATCATACAGTTATCAGGCAGGTTGCCACAGAAACAAAGCTGAGGTGTATAATTATTGAGTGTTGAATATCCTCACGCATTGTAGGTAACATGGCAACACAAGTTACACAGGACCAGTCCTGCATCCCAGTGTACTGCTGCTGTATGGCCCAATTCCACTGGAGGTAGACCAGGGGCGGAATAAATCAGCAGGAGCTGTTTTAGAGGAGTTAGCATCATGCTGGGGTTTCCATAGGTCTTCCTCAGAGCTCAACTGGGAGCTATGGTGGTGCTGGAGTCCAGTCAAACCATTGGTCTCTCTCTCTCTCTCTCTCTCTCTCTCTCTCTCTCTCTCTCTCTCTCTCTCTCTCTCTCTCTCTCTAGGACATAATGCATCTCAAAGTGGATTTTGGTCTTCAGACACTTCCACATGTCCACGCTGCTACACATTCCTCACCATGAAGATTCATGGTGTTCAACAAACAGCTGTGGGCTGGCATCATGGCTGCTTGTGTCTTGCTGCGTTCTACAGGTCAGATGATGCATAACTCACAGACCTCTTTCCCACCCTTCCTTTGACATTCAGCATGTTTACAAGGTTTATGACACTTTTTTCTGTCAGAGGACTGACAATAAATCACCACTGAACCAGTGCTAGGGTTTCACTCAATACAGTCACAACCACATAAACATAATATCCAAACACTTATTATCTGTTTCACTGCCCCTGTTCCATACTGAGACATACACATGTACATCTCTCTCTCTCTCTCTCTCTCTCTCTCTCACTCTCTCTCTCTCACACACACACACACACACACACACACACACACACACACACACACACACACACACACAAACACATACCCTTTCTCATGGCAAGCTTTGTGAAGTCAAGAAAGTGTGTGTCACTGCGTTACAGTAATAGTGCAGTAACATATGTGTGTATTGCTGTGCTATGGTAATACATGTGTCCAGTGATGTACATGTTGGAGTAATGATCACAGTCCATCCTTCTCCACCACAGATTGGAGAAACACTATACAACATACAGTTCACTTTGTGCAATTGCTCTCATTGTGCCTTGTTGCCACAGTAACAAAGACTCACTGAATCCGCAATGGAACCACAGACTGAGATTAGTCTTCTCTGCGTAGGTCATGACCCCATGACCCCAAGGTCACCTTGTATATGTTTATATGTGTATCATATATGTGCAGACTATGGAACAAGAGTTGAATATTGATAATAGCATGTACACTATACTGCCAAAAGTATTCGCACACCTTTCTTGACTCACATGTGAGCTTAATTGACATCCCATTCCTAATCCATCAATATAACCCTTTGCAGCTAGAACAGGTTCAGCTCTTCTGGGAAGGCTGTCCACAAAGTTTAGGAGTGTGTTTATGGGGATTTTTTACCATTCTTCCAGAAGTGCATTTGTGAGGTCAGATACTGATGTTGGATGAGAATGCCTGGCTCTCAGTCTCCGCTCTAATTCATCCCAAAGGTGTTCTGTTGGGTTGAGGTGCAGGCCAGTCAAGCTCATCCACACTCTGCCATCCATCATATATCTCATATATATATCATCATATAAGTCTCATTGCTTGAGGAAGGTCCACAGAATCCAGAAGGACAGCAGTCATCCAGCACATGGGCTGTTCACCTTACTGCCATCAGGCAGGAGGTACAGAAGCATCCAGGCCAGAACGACCCGGCTAATGAACAGTTTCTACCTGCAGGCTATCAGGCTTCTGAATAAGATGGGGGATAAATGACAATATATACTCCCTCACTATTACATCTGGTACATCTAAGCCTTCTGCATCACTAGGTCACTTTACATCACTAGGTCACTTTACATCACTTTACATCACTTGATCACTTCTCGTCACTATCATCTCCTTTCTGGTGCTATTTGATCTGATGTTACTATACAAAACACTAAACATTACCTCTGTAAATGCGTATTGTGTATATAGTGCTTCCTGTGTCTGTCTATTGTATATATTGTCTATTGTGTATATCTGTCCATATGTACATCTTAAATTTTTTCTTCAGTTTTATGCAGATTATGCAGATACTTTTTTTCAAATAAACTTGAAACTTGAACCATGTCTTTATAGTCATGTTGGAAGAGGAAGGGGCCAGCTCCAAACTGTTCCCACAAAGTTGGGAGCATGGAATTGTCCAAAATGTCTTGGTATGCTGAAGCATTCAGAGTTTCTTTCACTGGAACTAAGGGGCCAAGCCCAGCTCCTGAAAAACAACCCCACACCATAACCCCCCCTTCACCAAACATTACACTTGGCACAATGCAGTCAGACAAGTACCGTTCTCCTGGATGCAGCTGCTTGACAATGGATACCTGTAGTGATTGACCCTGCAGAACGTTGGTGACCTCTTCGCACTATGAACTTCAGTGTCATTCCCAAACTCTTCCATTTTCTTATAATAGAGCTGACAGTTAACTGTGGAATATTTAGGAATGAGGAAATTTCATGACTGGATTTGCTGCACAGGTGGCCTCCTATCATAGACCCACACATAGACACCCACACCTACACTGAGCTCATGAGAGTGACACATTCTTTCACAAATGTTTGTAAAATCAGTCTGCATGCCTTGGTGCTTAATTTTATACAACAGAGGCTATGAACGTGACTGGAATACACCTGATTCCGATCATTTGAGCGAATGATTCCAAATGAGCGAATACTTTTGGCAATATAGTATATATGAATTTTTACATATTCTATTTTCATATATATTTTGTATACTCAACAGAAACAGCTTAACAGAAACAAAACTAAACTCAACATCCCATCTGTTCCTAAGACAATATACAAATCACCACTGAGACTATATTCAGCTCGACCACCACCAGGGGGTTCAAAGCAGCATGTACATTCATTCTGGAACCACTAAGCCATTCTGAAACGATGGTGGTGTAGACAGACGTCTGAATGTAATAAGTGACATAATGTAATGCCGTTTTCCATGAAGAAGACAGGAGAGCTCAGACTGAACACTGTCCTGAACAGGAAGCAGTTTTAGACGGGCTACTGCCGCCGATCCTTCACTACTTCCTGTCATCACCACACTGCAGCTCAGCTCCGCTCCTTCATGAATCGCAGAGCAAATTGAATTTTCCTTCCAGGTGACATGGCTCACTCCCAGAGCATCTCGGACGGGGACAGCAGCAGAAACCGGCTGTGTGACATGCCACACACTCCATCCTCACCACTCCAGCTTCTGATGGCACTTGAGACCTTTTCTTTTCCATGGGCTTTCAATTGTTCCTTTTCTGTTTCTTAAGTGTTTCATTTCCTCAGTCCCTGAGATTACAGTCATCCCTCCATACTAATCAACCAATAGTAGAATAGTGTTTCAGCGCAATATAGTAATCTCTGTATAACATCTGAAACCAGTGCAACAGAAGAAGAGAGATTAGATTTGTTACATGTGGGTTAGCTTACATGTTTATTCATTTACACTCTCCAGTTGTTTTAGTAGATATCATCTACCCATAACCCCCTTTTATTGATTGTGCTAGAAGGTACATCTATCAGTATATCTCTACACACATATATACAGATATACATGGGCAAAAGCAGACTCTCTCTCTCTCTCTCTGTCTGAGTGTGTGTGTGTGTGTGTGTGTGTGCAGCCTGTTTCCATTTACAGCTGTCCACCAGCCTCTGTACTGTTCATCCTAGAGATGTTCCCAGAAGCCTGGAGATCTTTAGATTGTCTCACCTCAACCTGGTGGTGTCGTCCTTTTTCTGGGCTGTCTCACATCACCCTGGAGGTTTCTGACTCTTTTTAGGTGATCTCACATCACCCGGGGCAAAACTGTCTAAAAAAGACGGAGTCAGAGTGTCAGATGTCCTCTGTGTCTGGAATAGGTGCCATCTGTTTGTTTGGCCTCCACAGGGTTGGTAGCCAAACCCATCTGGGTCGATTGGGAGGGTGTACAGGGACAGGGTTATGCCCCTCGGCGGGGTCATGCCCCTCGGCGGGGTCAGGCCCTCGATTCCTGGGTGCTGCATGCTGACAATGTCCAAGCTGCCTGCTCTGGCAGTGAGCCGTGTCACCTGGATGGAAAACTCAATTTGCTCTGCAATTCGTGAAGGACACCAGAGTTGCACTGCAGTGTTGAACATAGACACCAACAGGAAGTGATGAATTGTTATGGAAAGAGCCCCCCAGGGGTGTTTAAAGTTAAATCATCATCCATCTAAACACCCTCTAGACCACACTTACATCCTTCCACCACCTCCCCACACACACACAACCCCACATGTACATTTTGTATTAACTTTGGCGTAACTGTTCCTAACTCACTGTAGCTAGACTAAAAGGCTCTTGGGTCTGTGATGTGAATATGTGTGTAAGGTTAAGAATATCTGTGGATATTTTGGTGCTTCAATATTAAAACAAAAACTAAAACAAATGTACCTACATCATATAAAATATCTGTGTTAGAGAGGAGTCAGTAATAGTCGGAACACAAACACAGGCTCCAAACATAGTGTGAGTGTGTATGTGTGTGTGTGTGTGTGTGTGTTGTCTCCTCTCCAGCTCTCTTTTGCATTACTATTACTGCTTTCATCTTATTGTTCTGTACAGCACTCTGCTCTCATAGTTCACATATAGTGTGCGTCTGCTCTGTGGAATTAGGACCATATCTGGACAAAACACAAATCACAGACAGACAGAAAGAGTTTGACGTAAAAATTGCCCTGCAGACAGACATAAACAGCCTGACAGACAGACAGAAAGAGGCTGACAGACAGACAGAGGCTAGTGGAAATGAAACTGCCTGTAAATGAGGTGGTTATCAGTGCTCAGGCATGCACTCGTGGTGCTAGAGGTTCTGCTCCAGAGTGGTCTCCTGTGGCTGACAGGTCTAATGAGGGACATGAAGGGGTGTGTCCCAGTCGCCTGGCTGTAGCAAACCCCTGTCTCCTGGGAGACCACACTTATCCCACACAACACCATTCTCTTTCAGCTGGAAATAAAAAGAGTGAATAAAGAATGTCAAAGAAACAGAGAAAGAGAGGCGTTGGAAATAGAGGACTTCATTAACATAGAAAGCATAAAAGCACGTTCAGTTTCTCAGAAAAAAAAATCAGTTCAGAAAAGGGAGCATTTAAGAGAAATAAGCAGAAAGGCGTAATCACTGGAGAGAAGAGAATCAGAGTGAGAGAGGAAGGAGAGAGGATGAGAGAGAAAGAGAAGTCAGAAAGATGAGAAGGATGGAAGAAGTGGCCCATTCAGTTGCATAATTGAAATAAGTGCAAACAGGAAATTATCTGTTCATTATCTGAATTATCTGCTCATTATATGAATTATCTGCTCATTATCTGATCGTTTCTTACTTGTTTTGGTTTGCGACATATTTTGCTGCTTCCTGAAATGTGTGATTGTTGAGGAAGAGCCTCACCTGTCTGAGTGATGTGTGTGAGGGTGAGTGTGAATAGGTGATGTGTGTGAGGGTGAGTGTGATTAGGTGATGTGTGTGAGGGTGAGTGTGATTAGGTGATGTGCATGAGGGTGAGTGTGATTAGGTGATGTGCGTGAGGGTGAGTGTGAATAGGGGATGTGTGTGAGGGTGAGTGTGAATAGGGGATGTGTGTGAGGGTGAGTGTGAATAGGTGATGTGTGTGAGGGTGAGTGTGAATAGGTGATGTGCAGGAGGGTGAGTGCGAATAGGTGATGTGCATAAGGGTGAGTGTGATTAGGTGATGTGCGTGAGGGTGAGTGTGAATAGGGGATGTGTGTGAGGGTGAGTGTGAATAGGTGATGTGTGTGAGGGTGAGTGTGAATAGCTGATGAGTGTGAGGGTGAGTGTGAATAGGTGATGTGAGTGTGAATAGTTGATGTGTGTGAGGGTGAGTGTGAATAGGTGATGTGTGTGAGGGTGAGTGTGAATAGGGGATGTGTGTGAGGGTGAGTGTGAATAGGTGATGTGTGTGAGGGTGAGTGTGAATATGTGATGTGTGTGAGGGTGAGTGTGAATAGAGGATGTGTGTTAGGGTGAGTGTGAATAGGTGATGTGTGTGAGGGTGAGTGTGAATAGGGGATGTGTGTGAGGGTGAGTGTGAATAGGTGATGTGTGTGAGGGTGAGTGTGAATAGGTGATGTGTGTGAGGGTAAGTGTGAATAGGTGATGTGTGTGAGGGTGAGTGTGAATAGGTGATGTGTGTGAGGGTGAGTGTGAATAGAGGATGTGTGTTAGGGTGAGTGTGAATAGGTGATGTGTGTGAGGGTGAGTGTGAATAGGGGATGTGTGTGAGGGTGAGTGTGAATAGGTGATGTGTGTGAGGGTGAGTGTGAATAGAGGATGTGTGTTAGGGTGAGTGTGAATAGGTGATGTGTGTGAGGGTGAGTGTGAATAGGGGATGTGTGTGAGGGTGAGTGTGAATAGGTGATGTGTGTGAGGGTAAGTGTGAATAGAGGATGTGTGTGAGGGTGAGTGTGAATAGGTGATGTGTGTGAGGGTGAGTGTGAATAGGGGATGTGTGTGAGGGTGAGTGTGAATAGGTGATGTGTGTGAGGGTAAGTGTGAATAGGGGATGTGTGTGAGGGTGAGTGTGAATAGGTGATGTGTGTGAGGGTGAGTGTGAATAGAGGATGTGTGTTAGGGTAAGTGTGAATAGGTGATGTGTGTGAGGGTGAGTGTGAATAGGTGATGTGTGTGAGGGTGAGTGTGAATAGAGGATGTGTGTGAGGGTGAGTGTGAATAGGTGATGTGTGTGAGGGTGAGTGTGAATAGGTGATGTGTGTGAGGGTAAGTGTGAATAGGTGATGTGTGTGAGGGTGAGTGTGAATAGGTGATGTGTGTGAGGGTGAGTGTGAATAGGTGATGTGTGTGAGGGTGAGTGTGAATAGGGGATGTGTGTGAGGGTGAGTGTGAATAGGTGATGTGTGTGAGGGTGAGTGTGAATAGAGGATGTGTGTTAGGGTAAGTGTGAATAGGTGATGTGTGTGAGGGTGAGTGTGAATAGGTGATGTGTGTGAGGGTGAGTGTGAATAGAGGATGTGTGTTAGGGTGAGTGTGAATAGGTGATGTGTGTGAGGGTGAGTGTGAATAGGGGATGTGTGTGAGGGTGAGTGTGAATAGGTGATGTGTGTGAGGGTGAGTGTGAATAGAGGATGTGTGTTAGGGTGAGTGTGAATAGGTGATGTGTGTGAGGGTGAGTGTGAATAGGGGATGTGTGTGAGGGTGAGTGTGAATAGGTGATGTGTGTGAGGGTAAGTGTGAATAGAGGATGTGTGTGAGGGTGAGTGTGAATAGGTGATGTGTGTGAGGGTGAGTGTGAATAGGGGATGTGTGTGAGGGTGAGTGTGAATAGGTGATGTGTGTGAGGGTAAGTGTGAATAGGGGATGTGTGTGAGGGTGAGTGTGAATAGGTGATGTGTGTGAGGGTGAGTGTGAATATGTGATGTGTGTGAGGGTGAGTGTGAATAGAGGATGTGTGTTAGGGTGAGTGTGAATAGGTGATGTGTGTGAGGGTGAGTGTGAATAGGGGATGTGTGTGAGGGTGAGTGTGAATAGGTGATGTGAGTGTGAATAGTTGATGTGTGTGAGGGTGAGTGTGAATAGGTGATGTGTGTGAGGGTGAGTGTGAATAGGGGATGTGTGTGAGGGTGAGTGTGAATAGGTGATGTGTGTGAGGGTGAGTGTGAATATGTGATGTGTGTGAGGGTGAGTGTGAATAGAGGATGTGTGTGAGGGTGAGTGTGAATAGGTGATGTGTGTGAGGGTGAGTGTGAATAGAGGATGTGTGTGAGGGTGAGTGTGAATAGGTGATGTGTGTGAGGGTGAGTGTGAATAGGGGATGTGTGTGAGGGTGAGTGTGAATAGGTGATGTGTGTGAGGGTGAGTGTGAATAGGTGATGTGTGTGAGGGTAAGTGTGAATAGGTGATGTGTGTGAGGGTGAGTGTGAATAGGTGATGTGTGTGAGGGTGAGTGTGAATAGGTGATGTGTGTGAGGGTGAGTGTGAATAGGGGATGTGTGTGAGGGTGAGTGTGAATAGGTGATGTGTGTGAGGGTGAGTGTGAATAGAGGATGTGTGTTAGGGTGAGTGTGAATAGGTGATGTGTGTGAGGGTGAGTGTGAATAGGGGATGTGTGTGAGGGTGAGTGTGAATAGGTGATGTGTGTGAGGGTAAGTGTGAATAGAGGATGTGTGTGAGGGTGAGTGTGAATAGGTGATGTGTGTGAGGGTGAGTGTGAATAGGGGATGTGTGTGAGGGTGAGTGTGAATAGGTGATGTGTGTGAGGGTAAGTGTGAATAGGTGATGTGTGTGAGGGTGAGTGTGAATAGGTGATGTGTGTGAGGGTGAGTGTGAATAGGTGATGTGAGTGTGGATAGCTGATGAGTGTGAGGGTGAGTGTGAATAGTTGATGTGTGTGAGGGTGAGTTTGAATAGGTGATGAGTGTGAGGGTGAGTGTGATTAGTTGATGTGTGTGAGGGTGAGTTTGAATAGGTGATGAGTGTGAGGGTGAGTGTGAAAAGGTGATGTGCAGGAGGGTGAGTGTGAATAGGTGATGTGTGTGAGGGTGAGTGTGAATAGGTGATGTGTGTGAGGATGAGTGTGAATAGGTGATGTGCGTTAGGGTGAGTGTGAATAGGTGATGTGTGTGAGGGTGAGTTTGAATAGGTGATGAGTGTGAGGGTGAGTGTGATTAGTTGATGTGTGTGAGGGTGAGTTTGAATAGGTGATGAGTATGAGGGTGAGTGTGAAAAGGTGATGTGCAGGAGGGTGAGTGTGAATAGGTGATGTGTGTGAGGGTGAGTGTGAATAGGTGATGTGCAGGAGGATGAGTCTGAATAGGTGATGTGTGTGAGGGTGAGTGTGAATAGGTGATGTGTGTGAGGGTGAGTGTGAATAGGTGATGTGTGTGAGGATAAGTGTGAATAGGTGATGTGCGTTAGGGTGAGTGTGAATAGGTGATGTGTGTGAGGGTGAGTGTGAATAGGTGGTGTGTGTGAGGGTGAGTGTGAATAGGTGATGTGTGTGAGGGTGAGTGTGAATAGGTGATGTGCGTTAGGGTGAGTGTGAATAGGTGATGTGTATGAATGTGATTGTGATTGTGAATGTGATTATGTGATGTGTGGAGGGTGAGTGTGAATACATGATGTGTATTCATCTCTCACCAATGCAAAACCGTGATTTTCAAAATCCAAATTAAGGATACAATAACCAGCAATCAACTGGTACAAAGACAAGACATATATACATACGAACAAATGACCCTCAGGTGTCGAGTTCCCTAATGGGACACGCCCACCTGAGGGAGCATGATGTCACAAGGACAAGACAAGCATGAAGTTCTGCCGCTGCTGACGGAGGTGGCTGGCAGGGGGACTCTGTACCGCGTCAGTGTCCTTACATGCAGAAAACAAAACTATTGAAAAATAATTATTCAACTCACTGAATCCTAATAGTCAAAAATTAATAATCCACTAAAATCAAGTGAAAAACTATCCACTAACCTTTTTGGCAGTAAACATGGTTGAATCACATTAAAAGCTGACGAAAAGTCAATAATTTACACCCTTGAGTGTTTTTATTGCCCTTCCAAATGTTGTTATAATATCTTCCACCCCCATCATCCATAAAAGCAAGCTGCAGTGGCTGAAAATTCTCTCAGTCTTTGCTATTATTATTACTATTACTATTATTATTATTATTATTATTATTATTATTATTATTATTATTATTATTGTTATTGCTGTCTTAAACAATTTCTCAAATGCTTTCATCACTAAAGATGTCAGGGCAACAGGTCTGATATTATAGATAAAGGCAGAGATACATCGTGAAATAATTAACGTGAAGGTAAATTGTGAATGTGTGATGTGTGAAGGTGAATATGTGTTCTCACTACTCAGGAAGGCTTGATAGGAGAGAGAGAGTCATTTCCTGTTTTCTCTCTGGAACCTCTCTATGGGATTATATACAGAGGGGATATATTCCCATGACGGAGCTCCTCATGAAGACTCCACTGGGCTGAAGGTCAATGCAGTTTTCAGCAGTGCAAAGGCTTTTTTCGCCTTCTGACACATTTTAGTAATATTTAGTGTGTGGGTGTTAATACCTCTTTCATAAAAAAAAGATCTTTTGTTGGATTTCCATGGAAACCTGACTGTGACTGTGGTAGGCAGTGTGGCCAAGCAGAGATTGAAGACTGAGACTGAAGACCAGCCTGAGCCAAATGCTTCTAACACTCCTGCCAGTCATCTCAGCAGTGCACCACCAAGTTACTTATGGTTCACAAGCCATTTATAACAGATTCACAGGACATTCATGACAGGTTCACAGGACATTCATGACAGGTTCACAGGACATTTATGTCAGGTTCACAGGACATTTATGTCAGGTTCACAAGACATTCATGACAGGTTCAAAAACCATTTATCACAGGTTCACAGGACATTTATGACAGGTTCACAAGATATTTGTGACAGATTTGCAAGACATTGACATCAGGATCACAGGAAATTACTACGTCTATGTATTTGTGTGTGTGCACATGTTTGTGTGTCTGTCCATAAGTGTTTCATCTAATCTATACTGTAGTGTATTTGTACATTTGCTCATACATGTGTGTGTGTGTGTGTGTGTGTGTGTGTGTGAAGTTATTCCTGTGATTAATTACAACCTTGGTGATTGTTTATTTTATACTGTAGTTGGGGTTGGAACACAATAATAATAAGAGTGAAAAAATGAATTAAGAAAAATAAATTAATTTATTTTTAGATGTAATTGTTATTCCTATGCATGGCTCACTGTGGCGTCTCAGGAAAGCTGGCATTAGACAGATGATGTGCTGCTCTGGAGGGAGGGAGTGATCCACGGATTCACTACAGCTTGTTGTGAAACCCTGCTTGGTGGAAAAATGCCATTAAACGACTCATTCTCTGAGGCACTGGAGCAGCGAGGAATGACATTCTCATTTACTCCTGGCCCCGCCCCTCTCTCACACGGTCCTCTTCAGGAGAGGGAGAGAGAGACAGAGAAAGAGAAAGAGAGAGAAGGGGAGAAAGTGAGAGAGGCAGAGTCAGACAGAGAGAAAGCAAGAACAGTGGAGAGAGTGAAAGTGTGGTGAATGATAGAGCAAGAGAGCGAGAGAGAGAAAGTGAGAGAGGGAATGAGAGAGAGATAGATAGAGCAAAGTGACACTCTGCTATTACTCACACAGGCTGTGGGCTCCACATGGACACAACACTGGTGACAGACGCCTGCTTCAGCAACCTCACCGTCCTTTGCCCTGTACGGAGACACAAAGGGGAAAGATGGAGGAGACTGACACACACTCTACGAGTTGGTCTTACAGTGGGATGGGGTGTCTGGGGTGTCTGACATTGAAAGGGCTTCTTTCTCACATCGTCATGATTGACAGAGGAATGAGATCAGACCGATGTAGGATGTAATGGTAAAATTTCCTCTTGCTTGTGGATGTGTTTAGAAAGTAAATCCAGATCGTATTGGCCGTGAGACCAGGCCCCTCCTCTGTGTGAAACCTGGCCCCTCCTGTCTGACCAGGCTCCTCCTCTGTCTGAAACCAAGCCCCTCCTCAGATAAGATCAAGCCCCTCCTGTCTGGCCAAGCCCCTCCTCTGTCTGAGACCATCAATTGTTTCTGCTGCCTGTAATTCCAGCAGTTTTATAGCTAAAGCTTCCAACATAGCATGTGTGATCATGTCATGAATATGTAACATAAGGCTCTATCTGTATCTTGATGTAACTTGGACACTATTGTCCACAAGAAGGTGCTCTACCAGCTGTGACCTGTATAAAACATGGAGGGCATTAAGGATCATAGGGCAGAGCATAACAGCACACACACATGCGCGCACACACACACAAACACACACACACGTGCGCACACGCACACACCTGTACACACACACATGTAGACACACATGTAAATAAATACACATGTGCACACACACATGTGCACACACACACACACACACACACACACATATGCACATACACACACACAAACATACATAGAAACACACATACAGACAGTTCCAGTGAGGTGCCGCCCTGCACACAGCTTGAAGTTTTAAAACAACTGATGGATTTAAAATGTCGACATTTTGGGTACAACTATGTTGGACTGCGAGCTGCTTCCAGAACAAGTAATTGCTGCTTCACCATGTTTGGACACACTGGCCTGCGTCCCAGGATCAAAGAGTCCTACTGGGTATAAACCTTTTGAGCAGGTGTTCAGGGCCTAATCCGTTGGTATAAGTGATTAGTTTAAAATCACTTCTATAAGAAACTTGTGGAGAAGCCACATAAAAAGCTGGTGTAGAGATTTTAGCAACTGAGCTGAGCAACTGCAGTGTCGGCTTCTGAATCAGAAGACCTATGACTTGTGAAGACATACATTTTGTTTTCACAACTGCTCTTGGTTTGTACTGATCTAAGAAGAAGAGTGTATGGGACATGGGTTAGGACTGATCTAGATGAGAGTGTGCATAGGACATGAGTTAGTACTGATCCAGACAAGAGTGTGTATGGGACATGGGTTAGGACTGATCTAGATGAGAGTGTGTATGGGACATGGATTAGTACTGATCCAGATGAGAGTGTGTATAGGACATGAGTTAGTACTGATCCAGACAAGAGTGTGTATGGGACATGGATTAGTACTGATCTAGATGAGAGTGTGTATGGGACATGGATTAGTACTGATCTAGATGAGAGTGTGTATAGGACATGAGTTAGTACTGATCCAGATGAGAGTGTGTATGGGACATGAGTTAGTACTGATCCAGATGAGAGTGTGTATAGGACATGAGTTAGTACTGATCCAGATGAGAGTGTGTATAGGACATGAGTTAGTACTGATCCAGATGAGAGTGTGTATAGGACATGAGTTTGTACTGATCCAGATGAGAGTGTGTATAGGACATGAGTTAGTACTGATCCAGATGAGAGTGTGTATAGGACATGAGTTAGTACTGATCCAGATGAGAGTGTGTATGGGCTAGAGGGGATCTGCAGTCTAAAAGGTCTTCTTCTGCTCTGAACTCTCTTCACCCTCCTCTTCCTCAGTTTGTGCTTCTTCAAATGTCATTAAGTGGTTTGTGTGGTTTGCTAAAGGAGGTCCATTATAAAGATGATTTCAGTCTTAACAGAGCAAACAGCTGAGATAACTTCAGGGCCTCTGTTGCTGAGTAAAGAAGAGAACCTCCGTCTGTTCTAAAGGTCTGAAGGTTGTTTTTGTTTTGGCCTTCAGCTAGAAGCTGTGCAAATACCAACGTTTGAGCTCTTATGTTATTTAAGATGCAAAAAATGTGCAGCCTTTCTTTTCCAAGGCCTGGTCTGCAGTGCACACTTCATCTGGAGTTTTGTGTCTGCTGTGTCCAGGATGACAGCGGAGGACTAGTTTGAGTTTTCTTGTTTTTTTGCATGATGCAGTAAGGGTTAATGCTTGACAGTGTTTGATGGTTTTTGATAGTGACTCTGTAGTATTTCCACATATAATGCAGTTTCTACCTTAATGATGGTTCTTTTCAAAAGGAAAGCAAATAAACAAACAACCAAACAAATACAGCATGAAAACGGCTTCCTCAGTGTCTTTCTCTCACACACCATCTGCTACGATCACACACACACACACACACACACACACACACACACACACACACACACACACACACACACACACACACACACACACACACACACACACACACACAAACTCCAGTGGTGATCAGGTTCAATAGAGTCTGGGTGCTTTGGTTTTTGGTGTTTGCTGAAATTGGTGAGAGAAACAAAGAGAGTGACAGAGAGAGAGAGAAAGAAAGAGCTCTCTGTGTGTGTTAGTGTCTGCATATGCATGTGTGTGTGTGTGTGTGTGTGTGTGTGTGTGTGTGTGTGTGTGTGTGTGTGTGTGTGTGCACATGACCATAAGAAACTGATTGCTGTTAACAATATTTATGCTGAGGATTGTCAACACAGAGTGACATGTGGACATGTATCTTTCAGATATATTCATGTCTGTGTTCTTGACCCTGCTGTCAGTTTGGAAGACTCAAAATGATTGTACTAGAGTAGAGAGAGAGAGAGAGAGAGAGAGAGAGAGAGAGAGAGAGAGAGAGAGAGAGAGAGAGAGGTTGGTTTATATTAGTTTATATTGCCTGAGCAAGATGCACTGTGTATAACATATTGTGTGTGTGCGTGTGTGTGTTTGTTTTGTGTGTATGTGTGTGTGTGTGTGTGTGTCTATATATATATATATATATATATATACTATATATATAGTCTATAACACAGACTTGGGAGCTTCCTGAGACATTGGCATCCACCCACTACACCGTCAACAAACTTGAGTGATCACGTGCAGTGACAGGACGACAGCACCAGCGCCCCAGTTTACCATAAAACCCTTCGCCCATGAACCCCTGGATCTGTACCTTTATCTAAGGGGGCACATAAATTACCAAATGCTAAACTAAATAAGTAAGTTGTCAACCTAGACTTAAAGATTGAGACTGTGTCGTAGTACCGGACACAGTCTAGAATGTTATTCCATAGTTGGGGGGTGCTTATAAGAAAAGGCTCTTCCTCCTGCTGTTACCTTATTAATTGTTGGAACTAATAAGAGGCCAGCACCCTGTGATCTTGGTGGACGTGGGAGTTCATAATAGGAGATACGTTCCTGGAGGTAATCAGGAGCAAGACCATGCAGTGCTTTATAAATCAGAGGAAGAATTTTAAAATCAAAACGGAATTTAACTGGGAGCCAATGCAGGGCTGATAGGACTGGGCTGATATGATCGAATTTTCTAGTTCTAGTCAGAACTCTGGCTGCAGCATTTTGAACTATTTGAACTATTTTTAAACTATTTAGATTCCTATATGAGCATCCTGACAGTAATGAGTAACAATAGTCTTATCTGGACTATCTACACCCATTACAGTGAAAATACACTGTACATGGTATAGAACAGTGTGTATTGCTGTTTTCCTTTATTATCTGTATCTAAATATTCCTAGTTTGCAATGCAGAAAGTATACAGTATATGCATCAACAGGCCATTCTTTCCTTCTTACACACACACACACACACACACACACACATATGAAGTGTATGGGATCATCTACTATCCTTACCTGAAGTCTTTACAGAATATGCCATCATTTATAATGGCAGGACTGCTTATGATCACCTTTGTCTCATATTTAACACCTAGAAATACAGGACTAGATGTATATCTAACATTCAATATCTATGTACTGCACTCAGTAGTTCTCCATATCTAACATCCTGTACTTATTAGTCAGTAGTTCTCCATATCTAACATCCTGTACTTATTAGTCAGTAGTTCTCCATATCTAACATCCTGTACTTATTAGTCAGTAGTTCTCCATATCTAACATCCTGTACTTATTAGTCAGTAGTTCTCCATATCTAACATCCTGTACTTATTAGTCAGTAGTTCTCCATATCTAATATCCTGTACTTATTAGTCAGTAGTTCTCCATATCTAACATCCTGTACTTATTAGTCAGTAGTTCTCCATATCTAATATCCTGTACTTATTAGTCAGTAGTTCTCCCTGCTTAACATACTGTATATATTTATTAGTCAGGAGTTCCTTGTGTCTTTGTGTAAAAGTAAACTGAAGATCTCTGCTTAATGATATTATAATTCTCAGATCTGTCTCCATAGTCCTCCAGAAAAGCATGGGTTCTTCTTCTGAATGGGGCTCCTCTTTCTTCTTCAAACACACACACTCACAGACACACACACAGGCACACCCACACACACACACACACATCTTTTCAGTCACACACACAAGGCCACACCTGCACACACATGCATACTCACACTCACACACACACACACACACACACACACACACACACACACACACACACACACACACACACACACACACACACACACACACCGAAACTCTCATTAGCTGCAGTGATACGATCTGTCCTACTCCACGCTCTGCTGATGGCTCTGTCAGAGATGTGTGCTGTATGTCAGGCTGCAGTTTTTCACAGTGCTGCAGGTGCCCTGGAAGACCTTGGTGTCACGCATGAGAGGGTTCTGTAAAAAAAAACATCCCCCGTTCCAGTTATTTATTTTCCTGCAGAGAATTATTAGATGGTGCCAGGGTTCACAAGATGTATACACACACACACACACTCCTCTCCACAGCTCTGCTGGTGATCTGGTCCTAAGACAAACCTTCTGAACGCACTGACCAATAAGACAGACCTTCTGAACCTTCTGTGAGGTGCGTCACCCATTAAGGCTACACTGAAGTGTAGAGCTGCTCAGTATGGCTTGTATGAATTATATCAGTGTGTAAGTGTCTGTAAGGTTAGGAGTTATTATGATTATGTGTAGAGTGTGTGTGTGTAAGATTAGGAGTTATTAATATTATGTGTAGAGCGTGTGTGTGTAAGGTTAGGGGTTATTAAGGTTATGTGTAGAGCATGTGTGTGTGTAAGGTTAGGAGTTATGGTTATGTATAGAGCGTGTGTGTGTAAGGTCATGAGTTATTATTGTTATGTGTAGAGTTTGTGTGTGTAAGGTTAGGAGTTATTATGGAGTTATTCTGCAGTTTCACACAGAATCTTATGAATGAGTCTTATGAGTGATTCAGACTCATTGTGGCCTCTATTACAGTAAGAATGAAAACCTTGTGATTCATACAAATGTAATACAATGGCAAACTTTTACTTACTAAACAGAATCCTTTCTATCTCTCTTCATCTCTCTTTCTCTGTATCCCATCTCTATCTTCCCCTTTTTCTTGGCCCTGTCTTGGAGAGTAAAAGCATGAACTTAAATTGTAGTGTGTGGGTGATTGTATGCGTGTGTGAGTGTTCTGTGTGAGTATGAGTGATTGTATGTCTGTCTTTGTGTGTGAGTGATTGTATGTGTGTGTGTGTGTGTGTGTGTGTGTGAGCGAGTGTGTAATTGATTGTATACGTGTGAGTGATTGCATGTGTGTGAGTGATTGTGTGTGTGTGTTTGAGAGTGTGTATGTGTATGAGGGTGTGAATGTGTGGTGTAGTGTGTTCTTCATAGCCTGACAGGGTGCAGCTACCATTGCTATTTAAATACAGTTTCTTTCTCATCCATATTTTTAAACTTTTACATTGTCTTCCCTTCAAATGGAAGACAAAGTTTTTTTCAGTGTGTGACCTGTGATCACTGGTGGTGCTACATATTTTCTCAACTAATTCAAAAGATTTCTCACAACAAATGTACCTCTTCTCAAAAATCTGATCACAGTGTACAAATTAATATGAATCATTAATAAAAAATAATAAATGATTGCTAAATTAATACTAAAATAATAACAATACAAAAACCAAAGATGATCTCTTATGATCAGGTGAAATCATATAGTGATTGCTAGTGGATCATTTATCTGATTCATTGGTTAATGACAAGTGAGTTCATCCAGCTATCAGCTCATAACTTTCTGGAGAAAGAATCATGGGTAGAAGGATGTCATCCTGTTTATGTGCAATGGATGTGGTAGAATAATGGTGAAGAAAACCAGCGCACGGTGGGTAGAAAGGTGTTGCTAGAGGGGTGGAATGGGAGCAGTCAGGTGTAGAGTGGGGGCAGACGGGGTAGTGTGGGGGCAGACGGGGTAGAGTGGGGGCAGACGGGGTAGTGTGGGGGCAGATGGGGTAGAGTGGGGGCAGATGGGGTAGTGTGGGGGCAGACGGGGTAGAGTGGGGGCAGACGGGGTAGTGTGGGGGCAGATGGGGTAGAGTGGGGGCAGATGGGGTAGTGTGGGGGCAGACAGGGTAGTGTGGGGGCAGACGGGGTAGTGTGGGGGCAGACAGGGCTAGAGTGGGGGCAGACGGGGTAGAGTGGGGGCAGACGGGGTAGAGTGGGGGCAGACAGGGTAGTGTGGGGGCAGACGGGGTAGAGTGGGGGCAGACGGGGTAGTGTGGGGGCAGATGGGGTAGAGTGGGGGCAGATGGGGTAGTGTGGGGGCAGACAGGGCTAGAGTGGGGGCAGACGGGGTAGTGTTGGGGCAGACGGGGTAGAGTGGGGGGCAGACGGGGTAGAGTGGGGGCAGATGGGGCAGAGTGGGGGCAGACGGGGTAGTGTTGGGGCAGACGGGGTAGAGTGGGGGCAGACGGGGTAGAGTGGGGGCAGACAGGGCTAGAGTGGGCGCAGACACGGGTAGAGTGGGAGCAGATGGGGTAGAGTGGGGGCAGACGGGGTAGTGTGGGGGCAGACAGGGCTAGAGTGGGGGCAGACGGGGTAGTGTGGGGGCAGACAGGGGTAGAGTGGGGGCAGACGGGGTAGTGTTGGGGCAGACGGGGTAGAGTGGGGGCAGACACGGGTAGAGTGGGGGGCAGTCAGGGGTATAGAGTGGGGGCAGACAGGAGTGGAGTGGGGGCAGAGAGGGCTAGAGTGGGGGCAGGAAGGGGTAGATTGGGGGGAGGTGGGAGTAGATTGGGGGCAGGAGAATGCTGGTCTGTTAATCTGTTACTGCACACCATCAAGCATAACAAAATTGGCTATGACTCAGTCTAGCTCCCCTGTACCATAACTCTTTCCTCTACAACTTGAAATGCCCCTACATGTCGTCACAGTTTGCGTTGAAGAACTTTTCCTTGGTTCCAGCTGGGAACAAACCTGTTTATTTTGGAACGCGATGAAAAGTTCAAAATTAGATTCACAAACAGTTCTGGTTCCTGATTGGTGAAAAAAGTGACTGTTCCAGGCCTGAAGAAGGTGTGGCCTGCACTCTGATTTCTTCTTCTCCCTCTTTCCCTCCGTCCCTCTCTTTCCCTCTCTCTCCCTATTTTGTCCTCTGCCTCTGTCCCCCCATGTCTTTTTTTCTCCCTCTCTCCCTCCATTTATTAGTTGTGCTTACCAGCTGTGTTTACCAGGTGTGTTTACCAAGTGTGTGTAACCCCTCACTGAGAACCCCCACCCTTGGTCTTGATCCACACAGAAAAAAAACACTTTCTCTCAGGAGCTTTAAATAGATGGATGAGATCTCATTTCTGATTTAGTGCTTGTGCTGTGGTATCCACGGGTGCTGAAGGTGCTTATATTTCTGATAGTAATTTTTCTTCCAGCTGTCAATAAATGTTTTCATTACGTTTCACACAGGTATCCCAAAGAGTCTGCTGATTTCTGGTGACATAAATGCAAGCATGAAAGAGCATGAGATCAGCATGGGTGGCATTTCAGCTGTTCAGGCACAGGAAGCAGGAACATGACTAAGAACTTTAATGACCTTACAAATACACACAGAAAACACAATTCTATTTGTCAGATACGTGTCTCAACTAGCTCTATTCTTGATCTTGATCAACAGTCTGTCTTCTTTGGGACAGATAGTCTCCCTCTCAAGACTCCAACTGAGAACCCCACCGACATTGAGCTCAGCATTTCAGAAGTCTGCTGTTATTGCTGAGTTTGAAGGAGGTCCCAAGCACTACTGGGTGTCTCGAATTAAGTGGCTGATGTTACACAGGTGCAACCAATTTCAGCAGAGCTGTCTCCGCCATGCAGACCACACTCACACATGCCCCCACTGTCGCAGCATGGGTTACAACACCAGCAGATCATGACTATTTAAGTGGACGCTAATTTCAGTAGTTGTTTTAGCAAAGGAACAGCAACAGAATATCCATTTGAGCATATGAGCATGTGAGCAACTGCCAAGAAAGGCAGCCTTGCTCTGTGTGTGTGTGTGTGTGTGTGTGTGTGTGTGTGTGTGTGTGTGTGTGTGTGTGTGTGTGTGTGTATGTGTGAAAAGCATCTAACTACAATGCACTGTATTAGAATGCCACCTATTGTGACCAGCTCTGCCTGACCCAAATCACATCCAGGTGTCCTTTATAACACTCAACACCTACAGTGATGCAATTCAGCATTTTGTTTGGCTCTGAACTTCTCGTGAAAGTGTGCACAGGACTTATCTGAATTAATTAAGGTAAAATATGCGTATTGTCTCTGTTCAGACAGTGCAGAAGAGCGCAGTGACATTACAAAACAATGGACCAAATTGAAACGTACTGCACATGGCAAGAGGCATTAAAGTGTTTATCTCCAGCTCACAGAAAGCCTAATAAGAACATACACTAGTCCAGCAGCCTGTCGGGCTGTACACCAGTCTAGCGGCCTGTCGGGCTGTATACCAGTCCAGCGGCCTGTCGGGCTGTATACCAGTCTGCTTTATTGGTTGTTACCAGTTAAAACCAGAGCGCGAATCCTTGGCACGGCTGCTGGAGAGCAGGACTGTGAGTGAAGAGCTGAACCTGTACACCAGTCCTGCAGCACTACAGATAGAGGCAGACTCAGAGGACTGACAGACATAGTGAGAGAATGAATGAGAGAGAGAGAGAGAGAGAGAGAGGGTGTGTGTGTGTGTGTGTGAGAGAGAGAGAGAGAGAGAGAGAGGGTGAGAGAGAGAGAGAGAGAGAGAGTGTGTGTGTGAGAGAGAGAGAGGGTGAAGAGAGAGAGAGAGAGAGAGAGAGAGAGAGAGGGTGTTTGTGTGTGAGAGAGAGAGAGAGAGAGAGGGTGTGTGTGTGTGTGAGAGAGAGAGAGAGAGAGAGAGAGAGAGGGTGAGAGAGAGAGAGAGAGGGTGTGTGTGTGTGTGAGAGAGAGAGAGAGAGAGGGTGAGAGAGAGAGAGAGAGAGAGAGGGAGAGGGAGAGCTGAAATTGCATAACTACGATTATTTTTAACATGGATCAGTGAGGGCGGAGCTGCAGTTGTGAACCAAATGAAAGAGGGAGGAGCTGCAGTTGTGATCACGATTCAGAGAGGGCGGAGCTGAAGTTGTGATCACGACTCAGAGAGGACGGAGCTGGAGTTGTGAATAGAATCAGAGAGGGTGGAGCTGCAGTTGTGAACTGAATCAGAGAGGGTGGAGCTGCAGTTGTGAACTGAATCAGAGAGGGCGGAGCTGCAGTTGTGAACAGAATCAGAGAGGGCAGAGCTGCAGTTGTGAATTCATACAGTGAAAAAAAAAACATTTCTGTGCATTTACAGCTTGTTATTTTCTTATCATTGTGTCTCTCATATTCTACTGTCTGTGAGAAGTGAATATGCACTGGAAAGTGGACTCCAGAGTCACAACATGACTGGAATCAGTGTTCATCTCCGTCTGCAGGAACCTCTCAGCTCCTTCTCACCTGGAAAGGACAATGTGGGCGGGGCTGAGGCCAGAACAGCTCAGATCTCTTGCCACTCACTGAACCATGATTCACATGAGAACTATAAGAAGAGCTTTAAGAAGGGCAGAACTTAGCTCCAACTCACCTGTCTCTAATGGTTCACTTGTTATGTCAGTTTAACACTGTCAAACCCTGTTTGAACTAATGATACTATTCATCTACAGACACGTGACTTGCCGAACAAGAGTCCATTTACTGTGGTGGACACTGACTATTAGCTATTTTATTAAATGTTGTCTGAGTGCTAATATAACTGGCTACGTAGAACATAATGTGCCCTAG
Source organism: Brachyhypopomus gauderio (assembly GCF_052324685.1). NCBI lineage: Eukaryota > Metazoa > Chordata > Actinopteri > Gymnotiformes > Hypopomidae > Brachyhypopomus > Brachyhypopomus gauderio. Next base: position 6,129,652 of record NC_135219.1, read on the forward strand.
TGAAGCACAGTGTGTGCTACTGTAGGACACAGTGTGTACTACAGTAAGATAGTGTGCAGTACTGTAGGACATAGTGTGTACTATAGTGTGTACTACTGTAGGACACAATGTGTACTACAGTAAGATAGTGTGTACTACCTACCAGCCAATAGACGCGGTCCTGTTCCACGTGCTTATAGAGAAGAGCACCAGTGTCCTTTGTAACTGCCCTGTCCAGCAGGGATGAATGCAACTGTCTGCCAGTATATCAGTGGGAACTATAATCCCCAGTTGCTTCGCGAGATCTATAATAAAGATCTCCGCGTATGGATCTGCCGTTATTGTTCCCGCTCCAGCAGGAGTGTCTCTCCTCTCAGCTCAGACATATTTTACGTGCGTTACTGTTGGGTAAATAACTCATGAATTTGATCGCAACATGTTTTCTCATGAATATTTAAGTTTTTCGCTGTTATTTCGCCGCATACATCGTTGCTGGGCGAGGTTAGTGCTGCTGTAAGGCATGTAGTGGAGTGTAATATATAGTTATTAGTTCTTGTTTGTGGAATAGTGCGCTACACGTACGACACTTCATTCACAAAGTACGCCAGTATCAGTTTTATACTAGTTTCACTGGTTCCATGCTCCTCTCGCGGATTGGACCTGAAGCGACCCCTGGTGTTGGGTTCAAGCTCCGTTAGTTCGACGGACCCCAATAACGGCAGCCCATTAGAAGCGTTACAAGACGCGAGGACATCAAACGGACGGTACGAGTTTAGACGAGAGCGAAAACAGCACCGGGGACAACTTGACGTTAACCATGTAACGGACCTGAAAAGCCCGGACAGGTGTGAACCTTCATATTGTGCAGAGCTAAATGAACGGATTTACACCGCTGCGCGAGAGCCCGATGACCGCACAGCCGCGCGCGAACACCTGATGAGTGGCGGAGCGCGCTCACTCAAACGCGCGGAAAAGACGCGGCGTCGTCGTCTAAACTCCACGGATTCTGCGTGGAGAGCAGAAAGAGAGTGTGATGTATGTGTACTTAGCTCGTTACCCCCTGTCTGAAGCAAACTGCTGTCTGAAGTAAATACCCGCAGACTGCCGGGAATGGTCAAGGCACAGGTGAGCGCAACTTTAATTTCCCCTGCTCGGGTGTTTCGAAGGTAATTCAACCCTCACGTACCGCGTTTTGTTAAACGAGCAGCCGACGCAAAGCACATTAAGTCAATTACTCCAAACGTAGTTGTTCTGATGCCCTGGGGCACTGGGCTTATATTGGCATATATATAAGCATATATATATATATAATCTCTGATTGGCACAATGGCGACAAAAACAAATATAACGTTTTGAATACGAATTTAACTTTTCAAACGTTGAGCAAGTTAATCTTGATTGAGCTTTAGGTTCAGATAGAATCAACTATATTTCCGTTTATTTTTATTGACAACCTTGTGTAAAGACACTTCTGCTTGATGTCTTTATGGAAGTCTGGGAAATGTGACAATAATTCTGTTATCCTCAGGTATATTATGCAATGTTTTCCCCAATATTTTTCTCCTATAAGAAGCAAAAACAGAAAACAGCAGTCCCATTATCTCTACATCATTCTTTCTCTCTTTCACAGTCTCAAGTCTGTTCTCTCTGTCTCTCTCTCTCTCTCTCTCCATCATTAATGCACTTTCCCTCTTTCCACCATTCTCTCTCCCTTCATTTATCTCTCTCTCTCCATCATTCATTCTTTTCTCTGTCTCTGTTCACCCTATTTCTCTCTACATCTTTCATTCTCTCTCGTACACCCCCCCCTCCCTATCTGTTCTTTTTCACTGAAGAATCAGTTTGCGTTTTGCTGTTATTGTTTGACAGTAATGTCTGTGGTTTCCGTAGTGGATACAGGCTTTTAAAACAGCACCAGCCAATTCAAGGCGCCTCAATGTATCTGCAGAACTGAGGGAGTATAACCCATTCATAAAAAGGATGTTACGTCACTGCCATCCAGTACCTAAGTACCTTAGCACCTGACAGTAAAAGTTCTACCTGGACCCTAATCCAGGTGAAGGAACTTGTATTCTTTGCTATAAAGTTGCTATACATTGCTATAAATGATAAATAAAGAGTTAGAGTGTAGTGGGATAGGTAGACTCAGCGAATGGCTGAACTCGTATGGTTACAGTGTGATTAAATAGGTAGAGTTAAAGTGTTATGTATCATATGGAGCAATGGTGTGGTGGTGCTAGGTAAAGATTGAGAGGTCTGGGTGTGGTGCTAGCTGAAGGATGTCAGGTCTGGGTGTGGTTCTAGCTGACGGATGTCAGGTCTGGGTGTGGTTCTAGCTGACGGATGTCAGGTCTGGGTGTGGTTCTAGCTGACGGATGTCAGGTCTGGGTGTGGTGCTAGCTGAAGGATGTCAGGTCTGGGTGTGGTGCTAGCTGAAGGATGTCAGGTCTGGGTGTGGTTCTAGCTGACGGATGTCAGGTCTGGGTGTGGTTCTAGCTGACGGATGTCAGGTCTGGGTGTGGTGCTAGCTGAAGGATGTCAGGTCTGGGTGTGGTGATAGCTCAAGGTTTTGAGGTCAATGTGTGGTGCTAGGTTTCTGGATAAAAGACCAGGGTTACTGGTCCCAGCAGCTCTCAGCTGAACATTGCTGCTCCAAGGGGCAGTAATGATCTATGATAAAGTGTCACGTTCCTCGTCCTGCCTGGGTCTACAGGTAAGTCCTGTGTCTTCACCTGTGTGTTGGAGTTTAGTAGTTCCAAAGTGTCACTTCTGGGAAGCAACACTGAGTTATAGCAGGTCTGTTATATCCTGTCACGTGCACATGAGCTGCACCCTGTGTTGGACTGCTAACGGTGCTTGGACACAGTAATCAGGACATCACCAGCACTGTAGCTCAGAAGAGTCCCTGCGAGAGAGAGAGAGAGAGAGAGAGAGAGAGAGAGAGAGAGAGAGAGAGAGATATGTCAGCAGCAACAGATATGGAGAAAGGGAGATCTAGGCGACAGAAAAACAGAGTGAGGATATAGGGTGTGAGAAAAAGAATTAGAGAAAGAATGAGAGGCAGAGAGAAAGCAAAAGCCAGTGAGAGATGGAGAGAGAAGGAGATGGAGAGAGAAGGAGATGGAGAGAGAAGGAGATGGAGAGAGAAGGAGAACGAAGGTGTTATAAGACCGCATGAGAAAGTGTTAAAGTTTGAGTGAATGTGTGAAAGAGAGTGTTGGGGGAGTGAACATCAGAGGAGAGGTCAACCCTAGGGTCCAATAAAAAACATACAGACACACACACACACACACACACACACACACACACACACACACACACACACACACACACACACACACACACACACTTGTATCCTCACATATAATTCCAAAGCTTGGTTTTCTGTTCAAAAAGGAAAAGTTACAGATAACAGGGCTGAGTGTATGCCACTTTAAGCAGCATGAGCAGACGGTTCCTAACCACCATATGTCTGTGTTTGGTGATGTGTGATTGGCCAATGTGCTCACCCATTAGCAGCGTTATGTCTGAGTTTGGTGACATGCCATTGGTCATTAGCAGTGTGAGCTGGTGCAGCTGTCTACCAGGTCAGTGAGAATGCTGATATCACACTATAAACACCACACCACAGTGATCTCTAACCCATGTGACCTGATGCTGATGAACACAGTAATCTGGTCTCTATACTAATCCAACCACTATACCAGGCATAACATCTACTTGTTTATTACTGTATTTTGCACACTACACCAATTTGATGACTATGTCAGTTATGCCATGTCAAACTGATCTATAACTGTAACGCATATGTCATAACAGATCAATACTTGTCACATCAGAGATTTAAGAAAAAATAGCCTGTGTCTGGAAGAAAAGAGAGGGGGACTTCACACACAAACATACACACACATTTATACACACGCAGACTAACTCACACATGTACACTCACACAGACACACACACACACACACACACACACACACTGTACATGCACACAAACACTCACACATACACACATATTTATATACACGCAGACTTACACACACGTACACTCACACAGACACACAAACATACACACACATATATACACATGCAAACTCACACAAACACACACCTGTACACGCACACAAACACACACACACACACACACACACACACACACACACACACACACACACACACACACACACACACACACACACACACAGCCCCTGGTGGTAATATGGACTGTGTGGAAGGTCCAGGGGGTGGGCATGAGGGAAAGGACAGGAATACACTCTCAGATGCACACTCTCAAGTGCCCCCCCCCCCCCCCCCCCCCCCCCCCCCAGGACCTTTGCTGATAAACATTATTACATCTCAGGCCTCTGGTACTTCCTTCAACATTAACCAAAACTCTTCAGTCTACAGATAAAGTCTGGATACCACAGAACACGGTCAGGAGAACAGAGAGAGAGAGAGAGAGAGCTAGCTCACACACGTGTACACACACATGCACCACCTGCTTAATGAACGCACAAACACATAAGCATACACACACATTTAGCACTCCTACTGATTTTAAACGGCACTAACACAGCAACTTTGTTCTTAACACACTGTGCATCCCTGTGTGATGCAGATATGAAACTGTAACAAAATACATAGTTCTCTCTGCCAGGGATCATTTAATCCTTATTAAGCAGCTTTTAGTGCTGTTCACTGTAAATACGGATGAACGTGTGAAAAGGCAGTGCATTGAAATCAAAGCTCTAGTGAAATATGTTCTTATACTTGTGTTGGTCTCAATCTCAAAAAAGGCTCTAGAACACCACAGCATTCTAGAACAGCAATCACAGAAGCACATGGCAGGGTTATAGAACACCAAGAGCCCTCAGATGCTCCAGTGTGAATTCAGGAAGGACCGTGAAAGAAATGGGCAGGGATATATCGGGATGTGCAGGGTTGAGCACAGATGGACAAGGATGAGCAGAGGTAAATCAGGTTAAGGGCCTCCTCCAAGGACAGGAGTAATGGTTAGATGGTACCTGGTATTGCTGTCTGAATAAAGAACCTGTTGAAACTGAAGGTATAGGTGCAGAGCACCAGCTCAAAGCTTTTCAGAAGAAAAAAAAAAACTCTGAAGAAGATTTGTTCCCCACTGACATTCGACTCCATCCTGCCTGTGTCAAAGAGCTGTGGGAAAGACAGACGCAGAAGAAGGCAGTGTTCCATTAAAACAAACCAGTAAAAGGTGGACAATTTCATGGCATGGCTGTGGTGAGAGAGCAGGATGATTCATCCACACCTCGCCTGCTTGAGCGTGCACGCACACACACACACACACACACACACACACACACACACACACACACACACACACACACACACACACACACACACACACACACACACACACACACACACACACACATCTGTCTTTGCCTCTTAGCGTCTGACTGCTGCACACAGAGGGGCCTGTGTTTAAATATGTGTGTGTGATAGTGTGTGTAGAGATGTTACAGGGCCATCCAAGCTTTCTAACACAATACCTGCTGTAATTGTCATATCTAGTTTGTAATTGTTGTAATTGTTTTTTTTTTTTTTTTTTGTATTTGAAATTCAGCCTTCATTCAATCCTCATGATCACTATAATCAGTGACCGGATAAACTCCGACCAGATGAACCACCTCTGTTACTACACTGCCACCTTCATCAGCACCTGTAACATCTCTAGCTCTGTTACCACAATACCACCTTCATCAGCACCTACAACATCTCTATCTCTGTTACCAAACCACCACCTTTATCAACACCTTTAACATCTCCACCTCTGTTACCAAACCACCACCTTCATCAGGACATGTAACACCTCCATCTCTGTTACCAAACCACCACCTTCATCAGGACATATAACACCTCCACCACTTCCATCATCTTCGTTTCCACCTCCAGCATCACCACCATCTCCTCCACTTTTATCACCTCCACATTTACCACCACCAAGATCAACTGCATTACCTCCCCCGCCATCACTTCCATGCCCACCACCTTCATCAACACCACCTTCATCTGGACCACCTCTGTCATCACCTCTTTCACCATCTCATCAATATCATGACCACCTCCATCACAACCACCTCTATCAGCACTGCATTCATCACCAGCACCAAGTGGTGTACTGGTATACGCAGTATATGCTGGTATATGCAGTATGTACAAAGCACACAAGTATGGGAGCATTTGACTGAGGATTTTCCCACTTGGGAGCAGCCTTCCCATTAACAGGCAAATCATGTGCTTCTAATTATACCATAGAACGAAGCTCCAACCACAAATGAATAGAATTATTTCTTTGCTAAAACAGGTGCAGGTGGATGTGATCTGATCTCTACTCTCCTGCACTCTTCCTCTGTAAAATTACATCAGTATGTCTGAAATGTCATGATGAGATCTGTGATAAAACAATGGCATCTAGTCGGGTTGACATTAAAAATCTCCCTCCTCAAAGGCTGCGGGAAACCGAGTGGTTTGCTGATAGTTAACCACACTGGAGAATTTCCTCTCAGGACCTCTCCTGCATGTGCAATTGGGTTCATTAGGATGGAAAAGGCCAAACTTATGGTGGACCAGAGCTCAGCTCTCAAAGGTTTTGTGTTCTGTGTGTGATGAAGGACTTCAGTGAGCTTCAGCAGACATTGTTTCTCAGCCACAGAGGACTGCTCCAACACCCAGGTCCTTAATTCACTTCAGGAATTGCACTCACTAAACTCATCTGTTGGGATCCACCAGATCTACAAAATCCATCCATCCATCCATCCATCTATCCAAAGAAACCTTATAATCAGTGGAACCAGCATGAAAATGTGTTTTGTTACATATAAAATAATGAGCAGTACAGAATAAACAGGTGTGACTTGTTTTCACCTATGTTCCTACGTTTCGGTAGAGTCAGAAACAGCATTAGCTCTTTCTGTCTGCGAACCTGTCTTTTGGACACGACTGGAAAATTTACCCCCAAGGTCAACTACTGACAGTTCTGTCCTGTCAAACTGCAGTTCTAACAGGCTGGAGCTATTACCCACAGACGTTAAAGGTCTGTGCTCAGCCAGCGAGTCCTTCTCCACACATTCCCTTTCTGTTAGGCTCTGGGGAGGGCAGCAGGTCCTGGCTAATAAAACTACACATCTGAGAGGAACACATCCTCAGACTGGCCGTCTCAGCCTTAGCAGCATCGTGAATCAGTGTCGGCCTCTTCGCTTCAGTGCTACGGCAGCGTGATGAATGCGCACACTGTTCGGGTTTGGGTGTCCTTGCAGGACTGTGACCACATAATTATAAGCTTATTAGTCATTAGCAAGACAACCGTGACACCAGTGCGAAGGCACTTGTCCTGATCCCAGGTCAGATCCAAATGCCAAATCCATCCCTACTCTGGGGGTGGGAAGGAGAGTGTGTTGTCTTCCTCGTGTTGATCTACAACAGAGCTAGCCAGTCAGGGGCGTCTGCTAGCTTGTGTACATGGATGTGGCGATGTTGCATTCTCATCCAGTCATGCTCAGATGCTCTCCAATATGTAATTAGCATTGGCTTAAGTAGGTGCCTAGTATCACAAGTCTGGACAACAAACATGATCACCCTCTCTCTCTAGATCAGTGCTGTGTTACAGGGCAGATTCAGAACTTCAGAACAGAATTGGTGGCAACCAGCATTGAGACAATCTAGAAAAAATACATTGACATAAAAATAATATATTATTTTAAAAGGGTGGTTGTGATACAGCTTGCCTTCAGAAATTACAGCTGTGATGAATAAATCCGGGAAAGTTACGTGCCGATTGGGTAGCTAAATGCTGTTTTAATTTTACTCACTCTGACTCAATGCAGTTCACTCTTTCTCTGCATCGCTCTGACTCTGTCAAGTCAGTAAATGGTAAATGAGGGCGACTGAGTTGAACTGAATTCCTCTAAGGTCCATGGTGAGTGTGACTCAGTTCAGTACAGTGATGCATGTCGAGGAAGACTGCTGATCTAAAAGTGATCTTCCTTCATCTGTATAACTATTTTTGTTAGAATATCAATGCAAACAAAAATTTACCTTGTCTACAAATCTTTTCATGTCTCTGTCTGAACAAGCACCAAACATGACAGTTAAATCAATTATGGCAACATTGCATTTACTGGCATACAAGAAAACAGAATTAACAGGACAGAAGCTTGTTAGCCGTAGCAAACCCTCAGCCTGAGCTCACACTATACACACCTATGCTCACACTACATTCATCTCAGGGTTCTCCTGTAACAGTTGTTTAAAAATATGATAGTTGTTTAAAATGAGTTTTTATCTGTTGATTTGATCTGTTTTTATGGTTTTCCTCTCTAATCTGTTTTGTATAGTTTGGTTATGGTTTTCTCTGGCTATTTTTCAAATGATCTGGCATTGCCGCATCACATCTGCGTTAGCCAACACCACTCACCTCTCATTCATTAGCCTCTGGCGCTTGGCTCTAATTTATGATTTTTTTAGGGAACAGTTGTCAACAGAGTCATTATACTGATCATAACTAATTCACTGTCACCTTGATCACTGTGAAATGTAATTGTGAGCTAAGTGGAGAGCTGAATTATACATCTGAGATGGCTGAGTTGGTTATCTGAAATGGCTTGACATCAGACATCACTGCTGATGTTGTTAATCACACTACCTCATGAACAATCACATTACCTCACTAACAATCACAGAACCTAATTAACAATCACAGAACCACATTAAAATTCACAATGGCTTGTTAACAGCCACACTACATCAACAATACCAGAATAACATATCAGAACCACATTAAAAATGAGTGCATTACAATTACAACAATCCAATAACTGCAGAAAATCAGATTTTGTCCATAATCTGAAAAATACATTTACATGCACTCGGGTAATGAGATAATGGGAAAACTCCAGGTTTACATCAGGCAATAATCATAACATGAACTTTCCAAGGATGTGACAAGGATAAGACAAAACTCAAACTTCCTGGTTACTAATGGTGTGCAATTCAATTTCCATGAGCATGTAGTGCATTTCATAATATCCCCAAAAGGGTCTGATAGCTGTTTTTAGCTGCAGTCGGGACAGCTCTGGTTACATTTGCAAACTGAGAAAACCGAAAGAAATCAGAGGTAAGGGTATACATGCTCTGAGAAATCAGATTACTGAGCTAAGAAATTGGATGTCTAGGTCTTAATCTGATCTAAGAAATGAGATTATGTTATTTACATTACCAATTGAATTATCAGATAATGGAAAAATCTGATTATGACTGGATTACTAAGTGCATGAAAACATACTACCTCATTAACAATCACATTCTCTCATTAATGATCACACCACCACGTTACCAATAACTACCTCATTAATAATTACACTACCTCATTAACAATTCCTAACCATATTAACAGTTACATTACCTCATTAACAATTACACTACCTCATTAATGATCACACCGCTACATTAACAGCCAAATTACCTAATTAACAAACATACTATGAGCTCTGCTTTGCGTGGGCTGTGTGTTGCCCAAGGTTCTCAGACGGCTCTGTCACGGTTCTCCCTTTGGCGTTGCGGTTCCCGTGATCTGTTGTGGATCCTGTGGTCTGTCCTGCCCACCCTTTACTGTCTTCTCTTGTGTCTTCTTCCCCCTCGTTGTTTCATCTATTTAAGCCTGCATGTTCCTGTATTATTTATCACTGTTCTCACTTTACAAGGACTGGTGTTCACTCATCACTGTCCTCTCTTTCCAAGGCAGGTGTTCACTCATCACTGTTCTCTCTTTACAAGGACTCGTGTTCACTCATCACTGTCCTCTCTTTCCAAGGCAGGTGTTCACTCATCACTGTCCTCTCTTTCCAAGGGCTCGTGTTCACTCATCACTGTCCTCTCTTTCCAAGGCAGGTGTTCACTCATCACTGTTCTCTCTTTACAAGGACTCGTGTTCACTCCTCACTGTTCTCTCTTTACAAGGACTCGTGTTCACTCATCACTGTTCTCTCTTTACAAGGGCTCGTGTTCACTCATCACTGTTCTCTCTTTACAAGGGCTCGTGTTCACTCATCACTGTTCTCTCTTTACAAGGGCTCGTGTTCACTCATCACTGTTCTCTCTTTACAAGGGCTCGTGTTCACTCATCACTGTTCTCTCTTTAAAGGGCTCATGTTCACTCATCACTGTTCTCTCTTTACAAGGACTCGTGTTCACTCATCACTGTTCTCTCTTTACAAGGGCTCGTGTTCACTCATCACTGTTCTCTCTTTAAAGGGCTCATGTTCACTCATCACTGTTCTCTCTTTACAAGGACTCGTGTTCACTCATCACTGTTCTCTCTTTACAAGGACTCGTGTTCACTCATCACTGTTCTCTCTTTACAAGGGCTCGTGTTCACTCATCACTGTTCTCTCTTTAAAGGGCTCGTGTTCACTCATCACTGTTCTCTCTTTACAAGTACTCGTGTTCACTCATCACTGTTCTCTCTTTAAAGGGCTCATGTTCACTCATCACTGTTCTCTCTTTACAAGTACTCGTGTTCACTCATCACTGTTCTCTCTTTAAAGGGCTCGTGTTCACTCATCACTGTTCTCTCTTTACAAGGACTCGTGTTCACTCATCACTGTTCTCTCTTTACAAGGCCTGGTGTTCACTCATCACTCTCTTTACTCAAGTCAACATTCCGTTTTCTCTAGACTGTTTCATCCTTTTGCAAATTTCATCAGATTTATTGGCTCCCACTCTGTAATCTCCACAACACGTTTTGATGCACCTTATTTGCAACGACAAACATTGGATGATTTTGTCCAGAGCTTGCAGTGGTTGTCTGCCGCACTGCATCCGCTAATTGCTACAATTATCACACAGAAATAACGGCCTGCTCCTACCCACTGCCAACTGGCTGTCGGTGTCCAGGGTCAGCCCAGCCCTCCATGGTCACTGGGATTCAAACAGCATGCTAAATCTGGAGCATCTCGCAGCTGGCTGTTTCGAGTAGGTTCTGGATCAGCGTTGCGTGGAAAACGGCTTCTTTGTTAGGTCTGTAAAATGATGTAAAATGATGGTGAAAGGTGAGGAGAAATTACATATCACATTGTTGTTGATTCCCCCTGAATGTGTTAGCAGGTTGGTATAAGTTCGGGCCTGCTTTCTCAAAGGGCTAAATCTCAGTGGAATTACCTGATTATGTGAAAAAAATGAAACAATCATATGACTGCATATGTATGATGATGGATGTGAATTGAAGATTTGTTTAGTTGCTTTACAGTGATTTTTCATGATTTTTCATGTGTGACACATGCCAAGCCCCTCTCTCTCTCTCTCTCTCTCTCTCTCTCTCTCTATATATATATATATATATATATATATATATATATACAGTATACACCTCTGCCACATTGTCTCTCCCTCTCTCCGTTTGCATCACCTCACTTGTGAACTCAGCCACACGTTTGGAGTCCAACCTTGAAGCTCACATGTTTCTTTTCAGCTTCCAACACAGTCAAATGAAACAGATGATGGAATATTTTACCCCTTGCATATCAATTTCATGCCTGAACAAAGTTATTTTGACGGAGTTCAAGTTCATTTTCTTTAGATTATGAGTGTCTCTGGAATGCAGTCAGTTTTTTCTTTGCTAATAACTGTTTTCATCCATCAGTGCCAAAGTACATGTCTGTAATATTTCGATCCACTTCTCTACAAGTTTTGTGCAAAATTAGACAAAATGTCTCTTGCTGTCTGTGTCTCTCTCTACTTCTGTCACTTTCTCTTTTTTTGCCCTACCTTTTCTGTTTATCTCTCTCAGCTTTCCTTCTTTGACTGTTACTACGACGACAGGGCAGTACATGGAGGATGAATGGGGCATTCTGGGGCCTTACATCCCCAGAACTGTATGTGTTTGTATCACCCGTGTCACCTGCCTGACTGTGTCTTTCTAAACAGTTTCCCTCCAGAAGGGGTACTGGTGCCTTTTTCCCTAAAGCCTGCTGGAAATCCTGGACAAGTGTCCAGCTGACAACTACCGTCCAGTGGAAGATTACCCAGGGCAATATAGTCCTAAGTGCTTTTGTCCCACTGTTCAATATTTACTTCATCTTTGTGTGCAGTGTATGTAGTTAGCCTGCCAGTTTACGTGTTAACTTGGTTGGTGGTTTCAGCTCTTAGGGGCTTTTTTTTTTCAAAATAAAAGTAATCTGGAATACCAGGTACAGCTGGCTGTCAGTGTTTGACAGACATGGTGTTCATGTTCACAGGGTTGTAGCTGTGAATTCATGGGGTTGTAGCTGTGTGTTCATGGCATTGTAGTTGCAGGTTTCCATTCACAGGGTTGTAGCTGTGTGTTTGTATTCACAGGGTTGAAGCTGCTTGCTAAAGTTCAGGGGGTTGTAGCCGCGTGTTTGTTTTCAGGGGGTGTGGGTAGGACAGTTATCTGTTCACTTGTGTTCAGTGTGATCAGTGAGGTGCTGCACACACAATAAATCATACTGCTGATTTATTGAACTGTTATTGATAATTATTTTCATCCACCTATCTCCTTCATTGTGGGACAATAAAAAAGGAAAACTGAAATTCTAAATCTCTCTCTTTCTTCCTCTCTCTATCTCCCTGTGTCTTCCACACCTTTGAAGTACACAGCTGATACACAGCTGATCTGTCTCTGCACTCAAACACAAACAACTTTACCTTGATCAAGGAGAGTCTGCCACTCACTGACTGCCCCTGACAACTGATCAAGGACAGGAGTTTAGTGCCCCGATGCCCTGAACTAGCAGTGGTACTGATGGGTCTATCAACAACTTACAGAACCTAGTAGGAAGAGACCAAAGTACAGTCTATAGTCGGTTTACAATAAATACTTTGTTTTTCTTACATTCGTAAGAAAGAAAGCAAACAATGTCTGTGCTTTGAGTTCTGCTGCATATGAGTGTGTGTATGTTGTGGTGATGGACGTTGTGATCTGAAACCATACAGCCCAGGACCAGGATCCCTGCTAATGATGGCAGACAGATGAGAGACTGCTTCAGTGCAAAACATTTAAATATGGCAAAAACAGATTAGATTAGATTATTCGCTGTGTATCCTGGAGACAAGTGCCATATTATCATCCTTCTCTAATCTGTAACAGCTCTCTCTCTCTCTCTCACACACACACACACACACACATACTCACTCACACACACACACACACACACACACACACACACACACACACACACACACACACACACACACACACACTCACTTTGCCACCTCTCACGCTTTCATCTCTACTCGCATCATGTGGTAATCCTTGGACCTCTTTTCCTCACCCTTCATTCACTCATTCATTCACTCATTCATTTAATCTTTGACTCATTCATTCATGCACTCACTCATTCATTCATACGGTGAGACAATATAGTTTATATCGATATAGTCTGTGGGTCTTTCTCAAAACCTAACGCTGCCCAGTGAGCTAAGTAGGCACTGTTTACTGTAAGTAGGCAGTATTCTAACATCCATCCTTATATGGCAGGTTATTGAGACGCTTTAGATGGAGAGCCATTTCATCACAGCATGCTCTTGTGTTCACATCAGTTTGTGGCGTTGCTTTGGTGCATGATGGATTCTCCTCTTCCAATGTTTATAGTAATTTTACTTCTTGCGTTAGATAAGCTACTTGTTATGCTAAGAAGTTTGTTAGCTAACTAACTGGCTATCCACATTAGTTAGCTTGAGGCTTCAAACTCCGGTACCATAAAAAGCTAATCGATCGGTGCATAAAACTTTAAAGTTTTATTTAAAATTTAACCTAAAATGGAAAATAAATGCTATGTGGTTTTATATTAATAGTAATAAATATAAATAGTATATTTATATTATATATATATTTTTTTTTTATGTTGAATATTCTAGAAACAGCAGAGGATGTGTTAAATGTGTTATTTTGCGTTGAATCATGGGATTGCCTTGTTGGCTCAGTATCTCATTTGATTCAGCCTTTTTTTATTTGTGCTCTGTATCTTTTCTGTTATATTTTAATAGCATATTATTAGGTGCATGTTATTTGAGGAGCATTAGTATTTAAAATATGTCAGTAGTTTATTTTCAGCTATTTCTCATACACATGAGAATGTTAATAAAAGTGCATGTATGACATTTGGGACATGTAGTTTTGTGCCTTTTTGCTATTTCCTTATGGGAAGAAAAAATACTGAGATATATATCGTATATCGCCATTCAGCTAAAAAATATTGAGATATTATTTTTGGCCATATCACCCAGCCCTAGCTTCTCTCTACCTGGGCGTTAGTGAACTCACCCTGCAATGAGGCCAGAGTAGCTTCTGAAATTTCCCACCAGCTGCATTTAATGTAGATGCTCCTGCAAACAGTTGTGAAGTCGCTTCAGTGTGATTGTTAAGTCACTGTAGTGTGGAAAGGTCATGGTGCCCAGCATAGGAGACAACTGCTGGCCCAGAGACTTGTGTTTCAATTGAGAGATAGCATTTTAACCTTTAACCAAACACACTCACGCACTCTCTCTCACACACACACACACACACACACACACACACACACACACACACACACACACACACACACACACACATATTCAAGAAGACATGAGAGATGGTGGGATTGAGAGAACCAATTAGTTTTATTTCCCCTTGAAACACACATACACACACACACACACACACACACACTCAAACCGACACACAAACACACACACAAACCCATATACACATACAAACCAACACAGGTACACAAACACACATGCACAAGCCCACAGATATTAATATTGCACTAAGCACCTGTTCATCTGAGAGAGTTTGTCTGATTGTTTTCCACTCTGGAGCTGTGTGTGTGTGTGTATGTGTGTGTGTGTGAGTGGGTGCGCGTGCATGTGTGTGCGTGTGGATTTTGGTCTCTGTGTGTGGTGAAATTTAATTTCTATTAAAATGACTGCATGAAGAAAAGCTCATTTGCCAGTCCACAGGTTCTCCCTTCCACGGTGTAAGGTGTAGGGTGTAGGATGCAGGGTGTAGGAGGCAGGGTGTAGGAGGCAGGGTGCAGGTTGTAGGGTTGGTTGGGTTTAGCGGAGCTCGCTGTGTGTGGCCCAAGCCTGGGGACAACTCTCTTCATCTGGACATCACTGTTAAAATCAACATCAGCAAATAGTTATACACCAAAATAATAATGAATAAATGAATAATTAATGAATATTCATTACTCAAAATGTGAAAAGGCTGATGTGAAAAATGTGAAAAAGTGATGTTTTAAATGAGAATGAGGTGTTCAGTATGAACAGTATGTAAATGTCAGCTGGACTGATTCTTCATGAAGTTTTGTCATCTGTCGTTCCTCATTAACACTGGAATACAGCAATTATGCATTAATTATGAGCCATCACCACAGCTGTTGAATACATTAATTAGAGACTTTTAATCATGATGATTAAGAAAGAGTATCACATTAAGAAATAATAAATGCTTCATAGAGGAAGAATTATCTGCTAGTGTGGGGAGATCATTTAATTTGATAATAATTTCTTGTTAAAAATAATATGAAACATGAATAAAACATGTCATGTGACCCCCAGTCAGTGCAACAAGCTTTAGCTTTCAAGACAAACTGAAACCAGCAAAGGAAACCACAGATGGGTCAGACGGACATCCCTTGTGCTTAAGTGAGTTCTCAGGAGCAAAATACATAGAAAACAGGAAGTGCAACCACTAGGACTTTGCTTGACACCTCATTCAGAAACTCATGTGGAGCCCAACCTTAACCTAATACTGTCCTAAACCCACCCTTAACTTACCCTAATACTGTCCTAAACCCACCCTTAACTTACCCTAATACTGTCCTAAACCCACCCTTAACTTACCCTAATACTGTCCTAAACCCACCCTTAACTTACCCTAATACTGTCCTAAACCCACCCTTAACCTACCCTAATACTGTCCTAAACCCACCCTTAACTTAACCTAATACTGTCCTAAACCCACCCTTAACTTACCCTAATACTGTCCTAAACCCACCCTTAACTTACCCTAATACTGTCCTAAACCCACCCTTAACTTACCCTAATACTGTCCTAAACCCACCCTTAACTTACCCTAATACTGTCCTAAACCCACCCTTAACTTACCCTAATACTGTCCTAAACCCACCCTTAACTTAACCTAATACTGTCCTAAACCCACCCTTAACTTACCCTAATACTGTCCTAAACCCACCCTTAACTTACCCTAATACTGTCCTAAACCCACCCTTAACTTACCCTAATACTGTCCTAAACCCACCCTTAACTTACCCTAATACTGTCCTAAACCCACCCTTAACTTACCCTAATACTGTCCTAAACCCACCCTTAACTTAACCTAATACTGTCCTAAACCCACCCTTAACTTACCCTAATACTGTCCTAAACCCACCCTTAACTTACCCTAATACTGTCCTAAACCCACCCTTAACCTACCCTAATACTGTCCTAAACCCACCCTTAACCTACCCTAATACTGTCCTAAACCCACCCTTAACCCACCCTAACACTGTGCTAAACCCACCCTTATCCCACCCTAAAACTGTCCTAAACCCACCCTAAAACTGTTTTAAACCTGCCCTTAACCCAAACCCATTCTTACCGCTTCATGCTGCCAGTCTCCATTCTCTGCAGTCATTACTGTCAGCTGTAAATGAAAATAATTTAGCTAAGATCAGCTCTGCGATCAGTTTGGTGATCATCTCTGTGATCAATTCACTGATCAGCTCTGTGATCCCACTGCAGGACTGCTGAGAATCTCCGCTGAGGTCCCTGGATCGCTCAGACAGACTGGATCCGTCCTGCCCAGCCAGAGTGATCCAAGCTGGAGCGAAGATGGAGCGATATCTGGGAGAAAGTTCTGGAACACCTTTACCCAACAGCACCAACACCACCTCCACCCCAGGGGCAACAGTCCGTGATCCCATGGTCACAGAGCGCCTAGCGGTGGTGACCGTGTTGGTGTTGCTGATGTTGTTGACAGCCGTCGTCAACGCCGCCGTCATCACCGCCATCTGCACCACCAAGAAACTCCACCTTCCCGCCAACTACCTCATCTGCTCATTGGCCGTTACGGATTTCCTTGTTGCGGTGTTGGTGATGCCACCAAGCATCTTGTACATCGCCACGGAGACGTGGTGCCTGGGTCGGGTGATGTGTGAGGTGTGGCTGAGCGTGGACATGACCTGCTGCACCTGCTCCATCCTCCACCTGTGTGTGATCGCGCTTGACCGCTACTGGGCCATTACCAAGGCCATCGAGTACGCACGCAAGAGGACAGCCCGCCGGGCAGCCGCCATGGTGACCAGCGTGTGGCTCATCTCCATCTTCATCTCCATGCCCCCCCTCTTCTGGCGTCACCGTGACAACGTGGGCGGAGCCAGCGTGTGCATCATAGAGCACGATCAGGTGTGTATGAAATGAGAAAACAGTGCCTGGGGGGGCGTGGTCTGAAGACAGCACCTGTGGGAGTGGTCTGACACTTTATTTAGAAACAAAGTGATTCTATCTCTTTTCTAACTACCTAATCAGGTCTTCGTTAGCGTGTGCTGCTGAAGTGTCTACCCAGTTTGTTCTCAGTCAGCCACTCTTCATCCCAGTACAGTACGTGTCTTCTGGGGTTTGTGTCCTGAGCTAAAGTAGAAAGGAGCCAGACCTTCATCTGCAGCTGTGATCACTAAGGACCCCCCTCTGGCGCCCCCTCTGGTGACACAATGTCATGTCTGCTTTCTCCACAGCTGTGAACATTCCAAGCCCCCCCCCCCCCCCCCCCCCCTAGTATTTTCCTGGTAGACTTTTCACAAATTGTTTATCAGTTTATCAGGTGATAACAGGTGATAACATGCTGTCATGTTTTCCAGGTGGGCTACAGCATCTACAGCACATTCGGGGCCTTCTACATCCCCATGACGCTCATCCTGATCCTGTACTCGCGCATCTACAGCGCAGCCAAGACGCTCTACCAGAAACGCGGCTCCTCACGCCACCTGAGCAGCCGTAGCGCGGGCAGCCAGAACTCGCTCAACCACTGCCGCGTCACGCACGCCTTCTGCCTCTCTGACCTCTCCACCTCCGACCCCACCATGGAGTTCGACCATCTCAACGTGGCCGTCCGCATGGCGTCCGTGGAGACGGCGGACGGTGACCCCGGCGCGGACGAGCGCGATCAGATCTGCAGCTCGCGGGAGAGGAAGGCGGCCCGCATCCTGGGCCTCATCCTCGGGGCCTTCATCGCCTGCTGGCTGCCCTTCTTCATCAAGGAACTGCTGATGGGCCTGAAGCTTCTGCAGCCGTCTCCGCAGGTGTCCGACCTCCTCACCTGGTTGGGTTACGTGAACTCGCTCATCAACCCGCTCCTCTACACCAGCTTCAACGAGGACTTCAAGCAGGCCTTCAGAAGGCTGCTCAGATGCAAGGAACACACGTAGCACAGCGGGTGACGGGGGGGCGTGGGCACCTTGGCAACGCCAGCACAGGTGTACTGTGGGTTAGACCAGATGGGTTGAATAATTACTCTGGATATGAGAACTGTGACTGTAACTCAGAAGGCTGAAGCTATGATGCAGGTCTGTCCACAACTCATTTTGTCTTGAGGTTTTCTGTGTTATAAGTCCCAGTAAGGATTTGTAATTCCCAGGCCACTCTTCTGATACTGAAATCCTAGAAACAGTACCATTATACAGCACTGTGGCCACTGCGATAATATATAGCCTATATTGACCTCAGCTAACACTCAAAGGGGAGTTGTTTTAGCATTCAAACTGAGTTTTAGATTTCTGCATTTTTACACATCACTGAGAAGTGGAGAAATGGACTTCAAGTTTAGATGAATGCTGTTTTGTTTACTCTTGTTATGACATCACTGGTTGTTTTACTATATGACAAATGAGTTGGGTTTTATTCTTAAAGAAATAAAGTAAAATTCAAATCTGCTTCCATATTGTAATAGACAAACTTGTTTTTGTGGAATATATTTGATGGGTTGGAAATCATGCAGATGATGATTAATTAGACGGAATATGAATAAATGAATTTGGCCAAATTTTATATGCATTGCACACCATCTTTTCCTTTTTAAACAGTTGTTTATGTATTTAAACATTCTTTGAGATGTTTGGGAAAACAGTAAGTAAAGTTAAAATTAATCTAAAATCTATTGCTATTGGAAAAGGCATGAAGCTCAAGTTGAAGTCTGTAGTTCTCAGAATATCCGTAGGCAGAAGCCTCACCAGACTGATGTGTTCCTTCTGGAGTAGTACACCTCTACCTGTGAACAGACAGACCGATGTTTCATACCTCCATAAAGAACTCAGGAGATGATATAAAGAAATGCTCAACTGTTGCCATGGCAGCGCGTGTGCATTACCACATCAGAACTCTTCACAAGTGCTTCCCATCACCTCTGTGGTCTGGAGATGTTCAGCAACCCAGGCAAACACTCACACCAACATACGTCTTCCTTCACCATTACATTTATTTTGGCTATGTTCTTAGATGTATTTGTTATGTTGATGATCAGCCATCTCATAGTAGGACTACAGGATCTGGTCCCACAAGCTATAATTAACTGTGGCGACATATTTAGGGAAAATTATTGAAATTGTAGCTGTGTGTGTGTGTGTGTGTGTGTGTATACCTCTTTTATGTGATTATTTTTATCTTATTTTTCTTTGAGATTGATTTATGTTAGCTACTATTATTTGCTTATGCATGATCACCAAACCTTAAAGCCTTATTCACCCTTGTCTTTTGTGACTTAAACATACAAAGGTTTGGATGTGTGTTGTGATTTTGTACACTATCCTAAAGCATATATGTACTGTGTTACTTTTAAACTGATAACCATTTCAACAAGTCACCCTACCAGTGTTACACTCAATATTTTTACTGTTGGTAGGGTGAGTTTGCTGATATAAGTAACACAATTTTGATTGTGTTTCACAATTCTGATAATTAAGTTTATTCACATTGGGACTGCCACAGAAAAGATTTTGCCATTATTGTGACTTTTAATTTGAAGATCTTTATTAAATTTATGTGAATTTAAATATAATCATGGGCACAAATATTCATTACTATAAGTTGATTTTGTGTGATTTAAGCTAGCTCGTGTTTTCATTTACTCCAGCTGAATGTACATTTATGTGTGTGATGAAATTGCATGTAAATCAAATATGTTGTGATGTTGAGAATTCCCAGAATTCTTCAGATGCCCATCTGCTTGCTTTTATTAGTTTAAAAATTTATGTTTAATATTTAATTTAATTTTTGTTGTAGACTTTGTGTGCTTATGTCCGGCTCAATTGAGTCAATTCCTTTTTGATTAAGTTAGTGTGGAGTATCTTACCCTCTTAGTGCGTGTCCTTCCTTTTGGTTGTTTTGTTCCCCCTTTTCCCACATTTCTTTAGTCTTGTGAATAAACAATGTTTTTTGAAAACCAAAGATAACATTTAATAATTCTTCCTCTCCACTGATGCGACTTTGGTGCCAGTAGTGGGATTCTGACAGTACATGCAGCTCCCACTGGAAAAACCAACTCACCATCGATGCTACAGTCAGGACGGTGGGATGCTGTTGGACCTCCACTACCCCTGGTCCTGCTGGCATGTCAGGTCCTGTGCAGGAATGGAGCCCGTGGCGCTTTTGTTCAGCTGTCTGCCTGGGGCCAAGACGGACAGCACACCTGGTGAACAGCACACCTGGAGAACAGCACACCTGGAGAACAGCACACCTGGAGAACAGCACACCTGGAGAACAGCACACCTGGTGAACAGCACACCTGGAGAACAGCACACCTGGTGAACAGCACACCTGGAGAACAGCACACACAGAGAAGGGTGTCGAGGAGCTTCACCTCCACATCCACACTGTGCACCAGACAGAAGCCACCAGGGCGGCATCAGCACTTGCCAGAAGTAAGCTCATGACACATGCTGCCAGGGATAGCCACTCTCACCGGGACTGCATGAATAGCCATTCACCCCATACTACAGGAAGGGACACACCCCAAGCTCCAATCACTGTGAAAAGGTGTCTGCTTAGGAGAGGAGCTATATTTGATCCACCAGGGTGGCCACAGGGGTCACTGAGGGGCTGTTGATAAAGTGAGAGGCAGATATTGCGACAACTCCCAGGATGGTGTGTGCCCCCTCAAAATTTTGTTTAAATTGCTTCACAATGTGTTTAATAGTTAATTTGCAGGTGTGTGTTTGGTTTATTTGAGTCCTTATTCCTTTAAATTAGCGTGCCAGTAGATGTTTCTGGCTCTGTGATGCACATGCTCTCTTTGTGATGCGTGTACAACCTCTTTAATGCATGTACTATCCCTGTGATGCATGTCCTGTCTCTGTGATGCGTGTTCTGTCTCTGTGGTGTGTGTCCTGTCTCTGTGATATGTGTTCTGTCTCTGTGGTGTGTGTCCTGTCTCTGTGATGTGTGTTCTGTCTCTGTGATGTGTGTTCTGTCTCTGTGGTGTGTGTTCTATCTCTGTGATGCGTGTTCTGTCTCTGTGGTGTGTGTCCTGTCTCTGTGATGCGTGTTCTGTCTCTGTGGTGTGTGTTCTGTCTCTGTGATGCATGTTCTGTCTCTGCGGTGTGTGTTCTATCTCTGTTATGTGTGTTCTGTCTCTGTTATGTATATTCTGTCTCTTTTATGTGTATTCTGTCTCTGTGATGTGTGTTGTCTCTGTTATGTATATTCTGTCTCTGTGATGTGTGTTCTGTCTCTGTGATGTGTGTATTTTCTGTGTATTCCACCCACCCCCTGACCCTTTACAATAAAAGCACATTCAATTCGAACTTGAAGATGGCATTTTCTTGTCTTCTTTGCTACAGTAAAAATGGCGTCTCTTACATATCAACACTTGGCTGTGTCGTCATTACAGATCAGTCATTTAGTTAAAATCAACAAACTAGCAAATTACGATCACAACACAAATGTGCGCGTTGCAATCCAACTACTAAGTGCGTGCCAAATCCTAACGACGATGTTGGCACGAGGTTGCACATGGTCACGTCCCGGTAATGTATTCGCAACTACACAAAATCAAAGAGCCCGAGCGAAGGAGACGAAATCTACGTGCAGCAAACGCCACCAGCGGAATACGTGCGGACGTCGAGCAGCGGTCACGTGGTTACGTGCCGACGTCGAGCAGCGGTCACGTGGTTACGTGCCGACGTAGAGCAGCGGTCACGTGGTTGTTTTGTGCGTACGCGGCGGAATTAGATGTGAAGATGGCGGACGAGGAGGCCGAGCGGGACAGCTGCGGTCACAGTGGGAGTTTCTTCGAGATACAGGCGCTTTCTGCCCGCCTGGAGAAGTTAGCAGCCGCCCTGAACGACAGCCCGGAGCACTCGGAGGACCCCGGTTCCCAGTACTGCCAGGCGTTCTGTCAGGTCAGTACGTTCAGCCCCGTGGCGCTCTGTGTGCCGCGGGGCGCTATACGGTGCGTCCTCCGCAACAACACACACACACGTCGGCGCAATATCGCTAGCGCGGCCAGCTAGCGAGCCCGCCAATGTAGTCGTTTAAACGGTCAACGTCAGACTGACCCCCCGTAAAGCGAACCAATTTCCCGGTTACCGTCACATTAAGCCGCGGACGCGCTGGCCGACCAGCGTTATTCGCGCAGCTCGTCGGGCTATAAACAAACACGGAGGTGTGCGCGCGGAGCTCCTTGACGTTGCGCGCGCCAGTCTAACCCCGTCTCGTGCATCTCTCTCCTCATAACCTCCCAAACACGCAGGACTCGGACGACCCCCCCCCCCCCCCCCCGGCGTCGCTCGCCTTATTGTCCTCCAAAACGCCATAAATAAATAAATAAATGTGCGTTGAGCGTGGCGTGCCTCTCGCCTTGATGTTGACACTCACAGGCAGATCTTTTATCAGTTAACAGAGGCACCGGTTTGGTTGGGACATCATATTCTGTCCCGAGATATTGGTCCATGGTCTGTACGTCAACTGCGCACCTCCATTGCGGACGAGCAGTGAGCCATGCGCCTATGCGTAGCATATGGTCCCTGTGGCCCCTCGTGGGAACAATACTAAATGATCAATTTGATTTCCACCACTCTCCATTTTGAAAGGCAACCTAAGTTAATTTTATTTCCTAACATGTGATGCCAATGATGTACAATTTGTAGCTGTATTTTTAAAATTTTTAAGAAGAGCCAAGCAGACAGATGAGCTTATATTGCTCTGTTCATATGTTCGAAAGCCAGACAGTTCCAGTGCTCGTAGAATCACACTGTGCATGCATCGCTTACATTTGCATGGTTTGTACTGTCTTTCAAGAAAACCTTTTGACCTCACAGCTTGTGGGCTAGTTCAGCTCGGAAACGGTTGTACTGCAGGGTGTAGTCTGTGATCCTGTTTGTACTGTACCCAAATTTTATGTAAACGGGATGATTTCACAACTCCCTGACCTTAAAAGATGCACAGCAGTGTGATCGGTGCAGTGAGGATGGCCCCTTCGGTGACACCGTGGTGTGATCCAGCAGGGCAGCGCTACTGTGGATTAAGTACCGCCTTAATGATTTGCCACACTTGATCGCACTGGTCGCCCAGATAACAGCCCTCATCGGATCAGAGGGGAATATGTGAGCGGGGTCGGCTGTGGTCCTCCACGCTCCGTACACCTGCTAGTCTATTGTATTTCTGTCTACAGGTCTTTTTTTTTTCTTATTGGAACAATAAACACAGACCGAGCAGACACAAATAATAAACACACACTTCTTATTTGAGGAAGTTCTCTTGATATCAGTAAGTTAGATAGAAGTGCAATAAACAAAGACGCAGTCATATCGTTATAAACATGCAGGACTTGCTTATGGGAGCTGTGCTGTTGTTTGACTGGAAGCGTGTGTGTGGTGTTGCTGTACTGTGATTGTGTGTGTGTATGTGTCCTCACTAGGGATGCAAATTATCGATTAATTCATTAATCGTTAGTTGATTGATCTTATCGATCGACTTTCGATTAATCGATAAGCGGCGTTTTCCACCTGAATTTCAGTGTTTCAATAGGGCTTTTAAAAATATTAGCTAAATATACTGCTCAAAAAAATTAAGGGAACACTAAAATAACACATCCTAGATCTCAATTAATAAAAGTCTTTGAAATCAGTTGAAAATCTCTCATTTCTACCCGTTGTCTGTTCCATTTGCACAAGAGCAGTTGAAATTGATTCACAATCAGTGTTGTTTCCTATCTGAACACGAAGTGTGGATGACTTGGAGTTACATTCTGTTGTTTAAGTGTTCCCTTTATTTTTTTGAGCAGTGTAGTTAAAACACTGGTCAAAAAGTATATATTATATTATGATAATTATATTGTATTATATGATATATTGCTCAAGTAATTATGCATTAGGAATTTTTCATGGTATAACAAAATACATTCTTTCATTTAAAAAAGGAATAAATTAAGGACTGGCTCCGTTCTTGCATTTGAAACATTAGACATTTTAAAAAATGTAAAAAAAAAAAATTTAAAGAAGAAATTAAATAGAGAGCCAAACAGAATATTATTGAGCCTATGCTTGGACAATGTTTCTAGCGTTGTAGTGAACACATGCTGTAATGCGACCGGAGAGTGCCCAAGTCTCCACAACATCATTGAGCTTGTCAGCTAAATTGTCAGCGGTGTGTCTGTCCGACATGTTCGTCGTAATCAGCACTGCAGATTTTAGCTGCCAGTTCTCGTCAGTGTAGTGGCACGTCACGGTAATGTAACTTTCTGTTGTTAGAGTCGTCCAACAATCTGTTGTAAGGGCTACAGCAGTAGTGGTAGCTAGCTTTGTTTTAGCTCACTCTTCATTTTTCATAGCGAGCTTCGAAAACGCTCGCCTTCCCAAACTTTTAGGTTGACCAGGTGCACTGGTGATATGCAGGACATCTGCATGCACGGTGTTCAAATGATAATTGAGTGAGCTAGTGGAACTGTTGTACTTCAATACCGCATTACACAGAGAACATTTGACTTCTTAGCCTAAATTAACAATGTTGAAATTGTAGCGACTACTACTCCTCGCAGCGAATTCCCTAACAGACAGGCACTTGGCCCTTTAAGTGACACTGGGAGAGCGGCGCCTGCGCGCGTCAGGGGAGGGGAAGAGAACAGTGCTATTGTTTGAGTTGCGTGGAAAATAAAGTTTCCCTCCTTGGGATTTTCTGGATTACGCAGTTTCTGCCTCGTTTCCCGAACACGCTTCAAAATGGTCCCACACCGCACGTCTTTTCGCCCGCTTCATTTTGTTTTCCACTCTGGTCTTTCGCGACACATGTTCACCTCTCGTTCTTACACTCTGTTCAAGTTACTACAGGAGCGCTCTCTAACGATTAATCGTGATTAATACATTTTGATCGAGTAACGTCTTAATCGACAATTAATCGAAAGTCGATTAATCATTTGCATCCCTAGTCCTCACATATGTGCACCCTCATATATAACTACAGTGTGTGTGTGTGTGTGTGTTTCATGTTACTATACTGTGACCTGTGTGTGTGTTGCTGTATTGTGGCCGTGTATGTGTGTACATGCACAGCTGTACTGTGACCGAGTGTGCACACTAGAGGTGTATTCAACTAAGGATTTTCATAGTCAAATCTGTTTCGTCAGATTTTCCCTTTAGTCGACTAATAGTCGAATCGGGGTTTTTTTTTTTTTTATCTAGTGCACTTTAAACAGGATCCCGTTCTCATTCAGGACTTTTTTCCACTTCAAAGTAAAAACCTAAAACACTCAGATAAATGAATAAACATGGTAGGTTGGCTTTATTCAGCTTTTATTTATTTACTTATTATTTTTTAATGAAACGTTAGAGAACAATAACAAAAAAAAAGTCACCGTCAGTGCACATATCGAACTGTCAGAGACACACCGCGACGAGACAAGACGACACGACCTAAACGACAAACGGCTGAACTGTTTTTGTTTTTTTTTGTTTTTTTTTACCCGTTTTAAATGGGATGCCATGTTGGTTGTTGTCGTGCGAAATGAAAGACGTTGATGACATAACTTGCACTTTACTTTGTTTGATTCATCTTTATATTTTTCAAAATACTTTTGAAGCTTTTTTAGTAGCCATTATAATCTCGGCAGATGCTGACTATCCTGTAGTGTGTTCAGCTCCGCTCATTTGGATTGTGCAACTGCAGGTTGTGATTTATTAATGTGTAGTAAGGAAGATGCCTATTGTTAATGCGCACACATCATTTTAAAATATTTATTAACAGAAATTAGGATGATTTTATTTGACAAAAGGCTATATATAACAAAAACAAAGACATTTCTTGTAACAATTAATTCTTAGCTGCATCCTTGGGCACCCCCATGCAGTTAGAATGGTACATTCGACTATGATGTTCATAGTCGACTAGGGGGTATAGTTGACTATATTGCAGGTCACCCCTAGTGCACACTGCTGTGCTGTGACCCTGTGTGTGTGTGTGTGTGTGTGTGTGTGTGTGTGTGTGTGTGTGTGTGTGTGTGTGTGTGTGTGTGTGTGTGTGTGTGTGTGTGTGTGCATGTATGTGTATACACAGCTGTACTGTGACAGAGTGTGTGCACTGATGAACTGTGATTCTGTGTGTGTGTGCGCACACCCACACACGTGTGCACACTGCTATACTGTGACGGAGTGTGTGTGCGCTGGGTATTTACATCATGCTGCAAGTATCTAAGCATCTCTGTCTGAACTGCCGTCTCCTGCCATTATCTCCCTGATCCAGTGGCTTTTCATGACACACCCATGTAATTCATCCTCAGTAGTTTCTTTGTGTTTCTCAAAATGTGAGAAAAAGCCCCAGTCTTGTGTATGCAGATTTTGTAAGTGGGGTGAGCGAGTGTCTTGATGAAATGTAGTCCAGAGCAGATTAACAGTAATATTTGTCTATTCGTTTCCACTCCAGAGGGGGGGGGGGGGGGGGGGGGGGGCAGCATGGCAGACTGTCTGCATCTGTGCGGTGATGAGGAAGAACAGATGAATAAGCAGTCTAAAGGGAGAGAGAAAGAGATGGGGGGGTATATGGAGGGATAGACAGATGGAGGGGGAAACAGATATATATACAGTGCCCTGTTTTCTCTTGTCTGCCTTATTTATTATGAGAGGTTTTGCTTGTTGATCTTGTGAAAATGAATTACTTATTCCTTGCACACACTGGCTGGTCTGATGGAAAGTGGGGTGATCACCAGGTTTAAATAATCGTGAAGCATTTTGATTGATGTGTCCACTTCGAAATAACCTTCAACTGTGCTTTTCTTATTTCGGTGGCATCAGTGAAGCGGCATTAGTATTATCTTGTTTTTGATGTCTGTTCCCTTTACAGGACAGGTGTGGCATATCTGTGTTGAGGCAGTGAAACACGTGCCTCACGTTGTTTGAGTGTTGTTTCTTACACTAGGGGCTGCCAGCACCGATCTTCACAACATCACCCCTGCCAGCTGTATCCACGGTGCAAACCCATTTTACAAGGCAGAGATTGATTTTGAAAAGCTGAAACATAACTCATTATGTGCTCATTTGAGGAGACATGCAGGATTCTCTCAGTCAGTATTTCACTCGCCTGGCTGGTGTTTGATGCTCCCAGTTGGTGTTTGAAGAGGAAGAGGAGAGCTTTTATCTCAATTCCTCAATTGGTTTCACATCTGGGATCTGCTACTGTGCACTGGCAGAAAA
The DNA here is from genome assembly GCF_052324685.1 of Brachyhypopomus gauderio. NCBI lineage: Eukaryota > Metazoa > Chordata > Actinopteri > Gymnotiformes > Hypopomidae > Brachyhypopomus > Brachyhypopomus gauderio. The sequence continues at coordinate 6,157,350 of NC_135219.1, forward strand.
CCACCCAGGTGTATGTATGACTCCTCTCACAGCATGGACGCTGATCTGTAGTCAGACTCTCGGGGCATCTATATGACGCCTCTCGGCGCATGCAAGCTGATCTCATCTCGGCGCATGTTGCTTCTCACATTATGGGAGTTATAGCTGTATGTGGGTTGCAGCTCTGTGTACCTGCATAAACAGGCAGGGAGATTAAAAGCCACGGACACAATCCCTGGGCTATCATTTGATCGATAAGGTACCGCGCATGTCATGTGGTAACGCGCATGTCATAAGGTAATGTGTGTACAGTGTGACTAAACATCCAATGAAGTCCAATTCCTTCGCACTCCTGTCTCTATGGCTACGGCTGACCTGACCACACAACACTTAAAGCTTTATAGGACCGATACACTTCAGTGTGGTGCTGAAGAATTTGCTCTTAAATTTTTTGTTGTTGCTATTATTTAGCTCAGACTTAAGAGTGTGTTTTGGAACTGCACATGAATAGAATGATCAAACACAGTGTTTACATCACGGTGGGATCAGTGATCTTCAACAGATCAGTGTATATGTATTTTCTTAGAGCCATGGATCTAACTGTGATTGAGAGTAGAAGACTGTACTGGAATCAGTGTTTTAAACGATTGCCTTAGATTATTGCAAAGGTTGCAGATTGTTTGGGAGAGAAATCCCACCTGCAAGAAACCTAGTGGCCGTCCCTTCAGGAGAGGTTTAGAGGAAGTAGTTGTACCTTCTGGAGAGGTTATTAATGATAGTTATTTCAAGTGGCGTGAGAGTGCAGTGGTACAGGTGAGTGAGGTCCATTATTATAGGCTGCCCCGCTAGCTGTCTGGTTACATTCTGATTAAGTAGGTTTCAGATAAGTGTCTACCCGATTCACTCTTTAAGACCTGTTCCTGTGGCCTGACTTTCAGTGATGACCTGTTGCTGCCATAACAATTATCAGGGATTATCTTATCATATCACACTAATTTCATAATGGATTCAATTGTATTTCTGTTCAAAACAGTTACATTTTTCAGCTTTTCCCTCTGATTGGAGCAGTTTGTGTGTGCCTCGGTTGATTTCTCACAAGAAAATATTCAGTGGCCCAGACACCTCAGGACATGCACGATTCAGATGCTTGTGCACACGTCTCCAAGTAAGAGCTGCCGAGGGCCGTGGTGATTAGCAGCTTGATGGGTTTTCCCTGCAGAGTCAGTGTGTCTCAGGCAGTTAGGAGCTGAATACGCTGTAGAGAGCAGATGCCACCTCTGCTGGAGATGGCAAGAACGGTGCTGAAGCACTCGTGGTGGGCAAAATCATGCAGGCAACAGCACTGTCCTACTGGTCTGAGATCAGGGAGTGGCAGATAGCCACTTTGTCCTAATGGTGAGAGATCAAGGAGCCTCAAACAGCAGCTCTGTCCTACTGCTCTGAGATCAGGGAGAGGCAAACAGAAGAACTGCAGATTGTTCTCCCGGTAGAATCGAACAATTAAAGTTAACTGATACAGCAGTGAAATAATTAAACTTTGACCTTTTGTGCACTTTATTAAATATTATTATTATTTTGTTGTTTATTATGCATTGTTATTTTTTTGTTATTTATTAGGTATTATTATTTTGTTGTTTATTGGGTCTTATTGTTTGGCTGTTTATTGTGTATGTTGTTTATTGGGTATTATTATTGTTTTATTGGCTGTGAGTTCTGGAGGCCATGCTCTCTTATTTTCCTTCACTTAACTGGAGTACACTTAAGGTTTTCTGTCTCTCTCAGCTCTCTCTCCATATCAGTCTCTCCCTCTCCACTCTGTCACTCCTTCTCTCTCTATCTCCCTCCCCTTGTCCCTCCCACTCTCTCTCCTACATTTTTCTTCTGTTGTCTGTTTACTCAGTGGTCTGTCCTTTGCACTGGTAAAGCTCAGCTCTCAGATTTGCAAATACATTATTGCTACTATTTTGACTACACGTCTCTACATCTCCCCTCTCCACTACTGGTAAATCTGTGCAGTGCTTTGAACTTCCATGTTGCGTGTTGGTTCCATTCATGGAGTGTACTGGTATGCTCCATTTAGTGACTTGTCCTTCTGTTCAGCCAAAGTGGAGCCGTTCTCTACTGGAACACTTAATTATCAATTAGAAGCAGGTATAATTATCAGCCCTAATTACCCATACTGTCAGTGATATAGTGATCATGCAACCATTAACACCAGTGCTTTTCTGTGCAGCATCAGAATGTGACCAGAATGAGTTTATAGAGGTAAAATCTGCACAAGATGTATTTGCATCAAGTTATGTTGCAGATGCTTTTGACTTGGAAAACATGTACATTGTTGCAGACAGTCATTATAAAATAAAATAAAAGAAGACTCTTATTCTAGGTGTTTGTAATTACCAAAGATCTACTGAAATTATTCTGGAGTGCAATCATATATTAAGATCAACAGTGTAGTAGCTAGGGTTGGACGATGTCTTCTTAATTGACAGACGACGATGTTGGCAGTGAAACATTGCGATGGACGATGCCATCGGGGGGGGGGGGGGGGTGCTTGCATTAAAAAAAATATATTTTTCAAATACAATTATTCTTAAAAGCCGTTAACATTCTAATACAATTACGCTTGAATGTTAACGTAATTGCGTCAGTTAAAAGCGCCACTTTAATTCCGTTTGATAGGCGAGAATTAGAGAAATAACGGACGAGCAAAGAGCTGAGGCAGAAATGGCAATCTATCTGCAGGAAAGTTCTATAGACGGGGAAGAGGATCCACTGATATGGTGGAAAAATAACCAAATCTAATGGCAACAACCGCGCGTAAGTATTTCTGTATATGCGCTAGCAGCACGCCCTCAGAAAGGTGATATCGTCCATCGGCACAACCCTAGTAGTAGCTTTAGAAAATTCTACAAAAACAAAAAATAACCTGGTTCATATTTGCCTTTCTCAGTGTATAAATGTGTTTGCTGAATGCTGTACCATCTGTAAGAGGACCTAATCGTGCTTCCTGTGTGTGGACAGACCCTGGTGGAGTACATGGGTAGGTGGAGATCTGAGGAAGACCCGTGGCCCATGCTGGAGGGCTACGCTGTGGCCTTGTTGAGCTATGCGCGGGCATCCAACCATCTCTCCACCCAGTGTGATGACGTCTCTGTTGTACTCGAGAGAGTCTCGCTGTGAGTTCAACATTTCATGAGTAGATCCCTCTTTTACCTGCAGTGCACCTGAGATTGCCACTTTCTCAGACCTGCGTTCTCATGCATAATACCAGTTTCTTCCCTTATGTATGAATATATTCATTCATCCACTCTACAGTCTCCTTTAAAGGAAGCTGATTTGTTGTGCCTGAATTCCTGCTTTGCTTTTCAGGAACTGTATGGAACTGCTTCTTTCAATATCTGCCACTTTTCCAGATGCGTTGTGGAGACAGTTTCAGTCCTCTGTCCAGGTACAGTATGCTAAACTATTAACACCAACATTTTATCTATTGCAAGCATCATCAAATTATGTAATATTATAATTGTTGTCTTTGAAGGTTTTCGTACATGTGTAGGAGTAATTTCCATTCGATTTATAAAATTAATTTATTCAATTGTGTTGGGCGTATTCAGAAAGCTCATTCGCTGCTGGAGGAGAATGGCATCACTCAGCTCCGCCTCCTGTCTTCTGCTGCATTGGAGAAAGGAATGTGGACCGACAGCACGCTACAGGGCATTCTCAGCAACGAGATGCCTCCAGACGAGAATGGTAGGAGCTCCTCTTGCTCCATACTTGTAAAGGACTGCAGTCACATATGTAGAATTTTAAACCATATACCAAAGGAATCACATGACTAGATCACGATTTCCAATACTGTTTGAATGCCCAGCAGTGGTTTGACAAAACTGGCTCTTTCTCTTTGTTTTCTGCTAGTCTGTGAGTTCCTCAGCCGCGAAGGTCCAGACCTGTTGCAGCTGCGAGTGAAATACCTGATCAAAGAGAACTACATGGACAAGGCTGCGGTGCTAGCCCGAGCCTGTGTTGACTGCCCTGGGTTTGAGGGCAGGGGAGGGCACTTCAGGCAGATTTATCTGGTGTGTCTGTGCACTGTTGCCCCACAGCAAACACTCATGGATGAGGTGAGTTTAGGACCCCCAAATGTGTGTGTCTTGTGTAGAAATTTGTAAATGCTTAAATAAGAGTACAAACATATGACATAAAGAAGTTTGTGATTGGCTGTGCAGTAGAAAAGATAACAGCCATAAACACTAACTGTGGGTTTAGCATTTTAGTTCAGATTTGAGCCTTTGACCATTTTTATGAAAATGTCTCTTTTGCTGTGCTGTTAGTGAGTCTGCTGATATTTTGGACTCAATAATTCATACATACTAATAACTGTTTTACCGTCTGCTGCTGCAGCTCTCCAAGGTGGACTGTCGAGATGCTCTGGAGATGATTTGTAACTTGGAGGCAGAAGGAGATGAAAGAGGAGCCTTCACACTTTGCTCAGGCTTTCTGAGCAGACAGCTCCTCCAGGAGGACTCTTATTGCGCCTGGTGAGCTCAGATGGAAAGAGACGGCTTTGTCTTGTTACCAACATTGACTTTTCAATTTAGGCAGGAGACACAAAATTCTTAGTATTAAATCATCACTTACAGACCCACTGTCAGTCTAAATGCTGTTTCTCTGAGAGAGTTCATCAGCTGTTGGAACAAGAGTGGTGTGAGATTATCAAACTGCTGTCATTAAATGGAAAATTTATAATTTCTCTCTCTCTTTCTCTCTCAGGGAACTGACCCTTTTCTGGAGCAAACTCCTGAAGCGCTTAGAGCCTTCAGAGCAAGGGTTTCTGGAGAGATGCCGGCAGATGTCTCGCTTGGCCAAAACTGTGTTCCACTTGTTGTTTTTCATAAAAGTGATCCAGTCGGAGGTGAGTTTCTCTTCTTCTGCACACCTGTGCTTCAGCTCATCTTGTTAAACCTTTGCTGAAATTAAGCAATAGTTTAATAATATTATTATTATACATGTTAAAAAACTTAGACTTGGTTTCTGTTCTCACCCTCAGTTGGATAAGATTGGATTGCCCACCTGCATTGAGATGTGTGTACGTGCTCTCCGTATGGAATCATGTGAGGGAGCAAGCAAAACAACAATGTGCAAAACCATTTCGTGCCTGCTGCCCTCTGACCTGGAAGTGAAACGGGCCTGCCAGCTAACAGAGTTCCTTCTGGCGCCAACAGTCGACTCGTACTATGCTGTGGAAACACTTTACAATGAGCCAGACCAGAAGCTTGAAGAGGAGAGTCTTCCCGTACCCAACTCTCTACGGTGCGAACTTCTCCTAGTTTTCAAAACCCAGTGGCCTTTCGACCCTGAGTTCTGGGACTGGAGGACCCTAAAGCGACATTGCTTAGGTCTGATGGGTGAGGAGGCGTCCATCGTGTCCTCCATCGATGAGCTAAATGATGATCGTCCAGAAGAAACAGAGCAAGATGATTCTGGATTTGTTCAGGAGACATTCAAGGATGTTTCCGAGTACTTTTTAGATGCTACAAATGGACTTAAGGAAATTGCAGACCAGAGGCAAAAAAATAGAGAAATCAAAAAGTTAAGGGAGAAAGGGTTTGTGTCGGCAAGGTTTAGAAATTGGCAAGCATACATGCAATATTGTGTTTTGTGTGATAAGGAGTTTCTTGGTCACAGAATAGTGCGTCATGCACAGACTCATTTCAAAGATGGATATTACAGCTGCCCGATATGTGCAGAGACGTTTGAAACGAGGGAGAATCTAGACCCACATGTTGCATCACATGTAAAGGTGTCTTGCAAAGAACGTCTTACTGCAATGAAAACCACTAAGAAACTAGCAAATGCAAAAAACGCTGCCTCTGTTGTTGCTACACTGAAAGCCAAAAGTGGGGAAAATCAGGCACGGAAGACCAAGGCGAAAAACACTTGCAGTGGGGACTCTGATGGTATGAAGAGAGAGTCAGGAGCCCCTCACGCTGAGCTCACTGGGATGGTGGTAGATGAGACACAGAGCAACATTTGCCCTGTTCCAAACTGCAGGAAAAGATTCAAGTACTTCCGCAATCTGCTTGCCCACGTGAAGGATCACGGGGAAGTGGAAGAAGCTCAGCGCTTCCTAGAGCTGCAGACCACGCGGATCGTCTGTCAGTACTGCCGTCGCCAGTTTGTTAGCGTTAGCCACCTAAACGATCACCTTCAGGTCCACTGTGGTACCAAACCGTACATCTGTATTCAGCTTAACTGCAAAGCTAGTTTTGACTCCAACGCCGAGCTTCTCGTACACAGGAAAGACCATCCGGTCTTCAAGGCAAAGTGCATGTTTCCTGGCTGTGGGAAGATTTTCAGTGAGGCTTTTAAACTCTATGATCATGAGGCGCAACATTACAAAACATTCACCTGCAGAGATCCTGGCTGTGGTAAAGTATTCCATTCTCAGTCACAGTTGGATCTACACAGGGAGAGCCATGATGCTAAGAAAACTCAAGAAGAGATGCCTGAAGATCATGTCATGGAGTCTCAGCCCGATGAATCCTGTGAACCGTCTAAGGAGGCTGTTCTGGAGGACACCCTTTCGGGTGCTTCAAATCACCCGCCAGCCCTGGTCAAAGTGAAGCACTCTGTTGAAAGTATGCTCAACACTTCCGATCCTGGTTGCACTCGTGCGTTTGACCCTGGAACCCTTAAAACTGAACCACCTGATCCAAGTCCCATACAGCCTCTCATCCCCATGGAGAGTCGAGTGATCCAGCCCCCTGTCAACCCTTCCATGACCCACTTGAATGAACCAAGGACGGAGGACTCCCTCCTGGATGCACTGATGAGTGACACAATGCTTGTTACTCAGACACCCTCCTACCAGAGCATTCTGGAGGACTTTCCACAAGTACCTTCCCGAGAAGTTTTGCAAGATCAAATGCAGACTGCTGTCTCACAGACCCATAATGCACCACTCTATAGCAATGCCAACACCGAATATGGACGATATTCTCCAAATTCAGTAGCTCAGATACAAGCACAGTACCAGGACCCATATGGCAATAACATGGAACCCTTACCACTGTCTGTTCATAAAGGTACACCAGTAGTGCCAGTTTCTCAGAGGCGTCCTCCACCACCCTTTTCATCCAATGGACATGTTTCTGTGAGCACACATGGACAGTCAATGCACACAAACAACCTGCCACCAGACATGAACAGACCAGTACATCTACTGAACACAAACAGCCTGACCCCAGATGTGAGCAGACCAGTACAGTCGATGCACGCAAACAGCCTGACCCCAGATGTGAGCAGACCAGTACAGTTGATGCGCGCGAATAGCCTGACCCCAGATGTGAGCAGACCAGTACAGTCAATGCACGCAAATATGACCCGAGACTTCTGCAGACCAGTTCAGTCGATGCACGCAAACAGCCTGACCCCCGACATAAACAGACCGGTACAGTCGATGCACGCAAACAGCCTGACACCAGATGTGAACAGACCAGTTCAGTCGATGCACGCAAACAGCCTGACACCAGACGTGAACAGACCAGTTCAGTCGATGCACGCAAACAGCCTGACCCCCGACATAAACAGACCAGTACAGTCGATGCACACAAACAGCGTGACCCCTGACATAAGCAGACCAGTACAGTCGATGCACACAAACAGCCTGACCCCTGACGTGAACAGACCAGTACAGTCGATGCACGCAAACAGCCTCATCCCCGACGTGAACAGACCAGTACAGTCGATGCACGCAAACAGCCTGACCCCCGACGTGAACAGACCAGTACAGTCGATGCACGCAAACAGCCTGACCCCCGACGTGAACAGACCAGTACAGTCGATGCACGCAAACAGCCTGACCCCCGACGTGAACAGACCAGTACAGTCGATGCACGCAAACAGCCTGACCCCCGACGTGAACAGACCGGTACAGTCGATGCACGCAAACAGCCTGACCCCCGACATGAACAGACCAGTACAGCCGATGCACGCAAACAGCCTGACACAAGACGTGAACAGACCAGTACAGTCGATGCACGCAAACAGCCTGACCCCCGACGTCAGCCGACCAATACAGTCAATGCATACCAGCAGCCTAACCCCGGACGTGAGCAGTCCGGTACAGGCGATGCAGGCAAACAGCCTGGGTCCAGCAGCAGAGGAGAAACACAGACACAAGTGTGCATACGAAACCTGTTCACGAGACTACAGCTCTTACAGGAGTCTAACCAAGCACATGAAAGCTGCCCACCCAGAATTTTATACACAGTGGAAACTAACGAGGAAGAATAATAGGGAAGTCCAGTCCACGAGTAGAACTGCACCCATGAATGCGAAGGTTAATTCTGTTGCCCCTTTGCAGAAACAGACCGGGCAAAGAATTTCTGTTCCTGTGACACAAATCCAGAATCCTGCTTCACAGCCAGCATCCTCAGCGAGTGGTCCAAGCTCCAGTTGTTCCTCTGCTTCCTCCCATTTAGCATCTACTGCAGGCCAGACGTTCCCCAACCAGATGGAAAATATCTTGGACCCCATTGTTCTTTCACAATTGGGAAACTCTTCGAGTCAGTCTCACAGACCACCTGAATCTTCATGGACCTCTGCCCCAGTGAACAGTTCACTTCAACAGCAGGCTTGTCATTCACAAGGAATCACTTCGAATATGGATGCCCTTTCTGCTGGTCAATTTTCTTCCCACGTGAACGCAGGCTCACAAAATCAGAGGCCAGATGCTCAGTGTGTAGGAATGGTCTACCCTCCTTTGCAGACTCAGAGTAATTACCCGTGTCACTTTATTCCTTCTCAGATGGAAGGATCTCATAGCATGAATAATCCATCCATTCCTGGCCACTCCAGTGACTCACCTGCATCTCCCTACACTCATCATCCCAAGAAGAACTCTGTACATGTTGTAAAACATACCGAGTGTGTGGTAAAACTAGAGAGAAACCCACACCTGGGGTTACCACGTCCCAACAGCTCACAACAAAACACCCCTCCAACTGGAGTGAACTCCCAAAGTTCCCAAGATGATGCAGGCAGTTCCAAGCATGGTGGCGACATAAAAAGAGTGAAACGTAACAAAAGGACAAAGTGGCCTGCCATCGTCAGAGATGGGAAGTTCATTTGCTGTAGGTGCTTCAGAGAGTTTCAGAGTCCTAAATCTCTCGGAGGACATTTGTCTAAACGTTCTCACTGCAAGGCTTTCGATGAAGCGGACCTGACAGCAGACCTGCCCACCTCATTTCTTGATCTTTTAAACTCCCCTCATCCTGTAAACACTCCCCAGGACACCAACCAGACCTTTCACTCTGTGAATAAAGCCCTTGATCCTAAATTATTCCCCAATGTCACTTTTCTACACAGAGAAGATTCCACATACTCTAATGATAGTAAGCAGAGTGGTGAGATCAAACAGAATCCTGCAAATCCCTGTGAGCCTCTTCAGGTAGGACAACAGACTGTTAGCAATACAACTCTCTCTCATCCTCAAGATGGACAAAACGGCCTGATTAAGCATGAACATGGAAATGAAAGGAGCAATCCGCATCAAATTAAATATACACAGTCATGTAATCCCTTGCCCAATGATACTGCTATGTCAGATCCATTACTGTCTCATTTGCTAGATGAAGACAACGTTTCTGCCTCCTTTAACAAGCTTCCCACTGATCACGTTGGCAAGATCCTCCAAGCAGAAACATTAAATAAGATGAAGGAGATGCGACAACATTCTACCACCGTAAACACCAGTGGATTGTCAAACGATGGTCTTCTGGCTGCCATGGCTAGCCTTGCTCAAAATCTGGTGTCGGAAAAGAGTGTTAAGGAAAAACTCCGTGAACAGATATTAGCTGGAGACTTTCACAAGAAAAACAATGCATGTCAAGGGCAAGGCGTAGACCATTCGGTTTTGCAAAGCACCATTTCCTCGAGCTCTATAATGGATCCTCAGCTAATATCACAAGGAGTTCAGAACATCCCTCAAAGCGATAAGCATCATGCTGGAAATAGTGCTGAACTATCCACAGAAGGTTTGGCCCAGACTGGCAGTGTTGCACCAAATGAAGGTACAGATCACATCCCTGTGGCCGTCGATGTGAATGCTAATGAGTCCCTACCACAACGGGATGAAATGGCAGAAATCCAGAAAGCTCTTGAAAGATTGGTTCTGGATAAGGAAATAGTTCAAAGTGACCAGGTTACTACTGAACTGTCGGAGTCTGATGGAGTATCTGTGGCCTCAGAGGTTTTGACCTCTGCTGTTGGGACTCCAGGCTACAGTTGTGACAATAATGGTTGTGGTTACAGAGCCATGACAAAGGATGCACTGTTCAAACATCTCATCAAGCTACACAACTACACTGATGACATGCTTAATCAGTGGAGGAAAGAACGGTTTAAATATGCACCTTTTAGTTGTCAGGTGTGTTCCAAGACGTTCACGCGAAACTCAAACTTAAGAGCCCATTATCAAACTGTTCACAATTATTCACAAGAGCAGATGGTGAATACAAGAATCAAGCGTCACTACAGCCGAAGATCCTTGGAGGGTGATGGAAATAGTCCCTGTCCCACTCCAGGTATCTCGGATTCACACTTTCTGGATGACAGACTGGTGCAGAAAACAAAACGTAGACAACATCAACACCTTGATGGAACTGCTGCACCAGTTCTGAAAAACGTAGACAAAAGTGTTAAATCAGAATGCAGTATTCTACCCTTTGCACAGCAGCCTCCTCCTGGTACACTGAACACTAGTCAACCAGGGACTGTGCAGACGGCACAGATTACTCCCTCGCAAAGTCAGGCAGCCATTCAGCCACCATCATTGGAAACTGCTTCTAACATGAAGCAGCAACTGAATGGCCAGCTGGGGCCAAGGCCATTAGCACCCAGCCAGCACAGCTATGGCACGTCTCTGGGAGGTCTATTGCCTCCAGGTACACCAGTGGTGGCCCAACCACCTTCCATCACTGCACAGGCAGGTAGCACGTCCCCAGACAAGAAGCCAAAACTAGGAAGACCTAAAATGCCCAAACCAAAAGAAATGCCTAAGAAAGCTAAAGACAAAAAGGTGGAGATGGATGATGTTTTCAGCCCCTACAGGCCATACCGTTGTGTACATCAGGGCTGTGTGGCCGCTTTTACCATTCAACACAATTTGATACTTCATTACAAGGCAGTGCATCAGTCTGATCTGCCCAAATTTGAAGTCGACAATGAGGAGGAACAAAATGAAGAGGAGGAAAATGAAAACGAGGAGCATGACGTGTTTGACGCTGAGGATGCCGAGGTAACAGAGCTTCGTTGTCAGGTCAAAGACTGCTCTCGTGTATTCCAGGTTGTTACAGACCTGCTGCAACATTACCTTCAGCTCCACAAACTGAGTCTTGACGAAGCAGGTGCCCTGCTGTCACAGGTGGACTTGGGCAGGTTTCAGTGTGACCAGCCAGACTGCGCTGTCACCTTCACTGATTTTTGGAAATACGTTAGCCACATTGACAAAGAACACAAAGATACAAAGATCTTAAGAGTGGAGCCTGTGGATGGAATGTTCCGGTGTGAAGTTGAAGGTTGTGACTGTGTTTATAGTACGCGGTCAAATCTCTTGCGACACACCATGAAAAAACACCAGGACCTTTATAAACACCAACTCATGAACTCGAAGGAATACGAGAAGGGCATGAAACTTGGTCGGCCCCGGAAGAACAACTACGCCTGCCTTGAGAAGGAAAACAGAGAGGTTAATAAGAAACCCATTTATAAGGGGGGTGACAAAAAGAGAAAAGATGAAAAGAACCACTGGACAAAATATGGAAAACCCATTCTGAAGACTACCGAGGAGGCATCTGCCCTGTGCACTAAGAAGTTCCCCCTCCAGTATCCTTGCATGATCAAGGGCTGTGAGACCGTAACCAGCTCTGAGCGAAACATCATGAAACACTATGTTCAGCATGGCCTGCCTAAACAGTACCTGGAGGAGCAAAGGAGCAACTACATATACTGTAAGAAATTGCCCCGCTCCAGGTACAAACGTATCGCGTCCAGGAGTGATGACACGGACGAAAGCTCTATCGAGATGTCTGAGAACGAGGAAGCGTTGGATACTGGCCCAAGTGAGTCAGAGTTCTCAAAGCCGACATCCGAGAAGGAGAGCACTGGAGATGCAGAAGGTTCAGATGTTAAGCCATCCACCGACACTGGCTCAGATGTCTCTGTAGTGATAAAGCGCAGGAGAGGACGGCCACGCAAGGGGGACTATGATAGACCATTTGCACACAAGAGAATGACGAGGTTAAGGGCTGCGCAGAGTTACGCCGTCAACTATGCGGACATAAACTCAGACTCCACTTCATCCAGCACCACACTGACACAAGAGGACGGTACTGATCAAAACGCATCTCTGAGCTCTTTTAAACCTCTTGGCTTCGAGGTGTCCTTTCTTCAGTTCCTGGAGGAATCCAGCCAGTCCACTGGAAAGAGGAAAGCTTCAGTCATGTTGGATGTTCATCCTCGCAAAAGAACCTCTGCCATGCACCTAAAAACTGCCTCAGTTGTGTGCAGTAGGTCAGATGCTGGAGACATATTGAAACTCGTTGAATTTAAAAACCCTCAGAAGCTAACCTGTCTTAGCAATGTAACGTTTGAGGTTCACAGAGGTTTTTCAAATGTATTTGAACTGTTGCTCAAACAGCTGCATGAAATGCGCCCTGCAGTGGTAATTCAGAAAAGAGGGTCTGTGTGATGGTCCCTAACATTACAAAATGGTACTCCAGCCATGCAGATAGGTCCAGACATTTTGTTCAGCTACTTTGATGGATTGACATTAGGATTAACTGTGTAGGAAGTAATGATTGAGTAGTATTTGTTCTGTTGGAACTGTTGGAATGTTTATGTATGTGAATCAATACATGCCCTCTATGTTGGAAAAACACAACACTTCTAGATTCCTGCTAATCTCTCAATAAGGACTATGTGTATAAACTCATTTTGTAGTTGAAAAACAAATTATATACCTCTAAAGCATGCTCCTACAAAGATATTTAGCACATCTTGCCTTTGGAAATTAAATTTTAAAGGAATATTAAAGATTTACCTTTTAAATATTCCATAGAAATGTACTTTCTAAGTGAAATGCCCCATTTCCCGTTGGACTGAACATCTTGCAGTGCAGTGTGTAAATGGTAACTGTGTTGGTCTCGTTTACCGTACCTTGTAAATTTGGAATTGTCTGATGTGGTGTTTGTGTGTGCTTATACTGGCTTTCTGGACGAACACAGCCACCAGCAGTCTGTACCTTAAATAACTGAGACCCGTTTATTACAGCTTGCATTTTGTACCTCTGCCTGGTGTTGCTTATTTTCCTGGTGGAAAAACCTGTCGTTGCTCATTGTTTTATCTTCCATTTTACTGACATAATCCATTTCCTTATCATACAATTTCATGCATTTTTGAATGTGTTTTTTTTCCTCCAACACTCCCATACCAGGAACATTTATTTTTCTGATTACTGATTTTTACACAATAGAAATGAACAATACTTTGGAAAATGTCACTTAGCAGTATTTTACTTTGTTTTTGCATTGTGCTGCCATATCTGAACAGCGACGAGGAGGAAAAGACAGGAGGGCTGCTGCTTCTCCTCATAGTTCTCCAACACACTTCAGAAGCATGTTTCAATAGTTCACACTTCAGTGTTTTGAATAGAAGTCGTCAGACAGAAATTTTCAGTGACTAAATATATTTAACCCTAGTTTTTTAGGGTAGGTTTGGTTTGCACAATGGAACTATTGTTGGTAGATTTCAATAGGTTTAGCTAGGTTTATACAATGGATAATTTATTATTATTATGAAAGTGAAATGAAAATACAGAGAAAAAGTATTTGAACAGTTAACCCCCAATACAAATTAACTATAGTGCTGCAGTGTGTGTGCGTGTGTGTTTTTATATATATATATAATTCTGCTACCTCCTGTTACCTCATGAATTAAAATATTACAAATAAAATGGTTATATATATTTAGGGTTTATGTATTTACATTTTCAGAACTTGCTGCCAAAAATGTAAACCGGTTATAAACACCTTTGTGTTCTGATGAAACCAACGCCTGTGTGATCAAAAACTGCACAGAATATGAGCTTTTGAATATGAGTCCAGCACAATTATACTTGTCTTAAAACTACCATGGCATCATAACTTCCTTTATTTTTCCAGACTGGTGGCCTATAGCAGCCCCTGGGCTAACTGCATCGCAGGGCAATAATTGTCCTGTCTGAACTCGTTTCGGTCCAAGTGATGGATAGTAAATGAAGTTAATGGCCATTGTGTATATATGCGTGATTCTCCTCATCGGCACTTAACATCTCTGTTTACTTGAATATGTAATACTAATTCCATTATATCTGAGAAACTGGTAATGACTAATTCTGAGTGATCTTTGGAAGTTGGTCAGGTTTAAACCCATTCACTTTATTGAGATGTTAAAGACTCATCTTGTTAGCTTTGGGATGCTGGTAACCTTGTAGAAACCAAGTGTTGGTTTTTGGGAAGCTGGTAAAGACACATCCCATTACTTTGGGGAAGCTATAGTAAATACTAATCCCAGTAGCATTGGGAACCTTGTGAAAACAGGTCCTAATTAGCCTGTTTATAACGCAGGTTTGTTGAGCCGATCTCCACTCTTTCTGCACCCTGGAGCTGCTTAGGCTGGTAGTTATTTTGCTCCTCGTGGTGTCTGGATCCGGGTTAGCTCATCTTTGCTTGCGGATATGGGCTGTGGACCAGGTGAGGCGAACGTGCAGGTGGGGGCAGGGTGGCAGTGGCACGCGCTCTGCTGTTGCACGGGGATGTATCTCTTACTAAAACACTGCCAGCATTGCTTGGACAGGATGTACAACATCTCAGCCACGTTGAGCGCGATGCACAGCATGGACGTGCAGCCCATGATGTAGAGGAAGATTTTCTTTTCCGTGGCTTTGGAGATGTAGCAGTCGACAGTGTTCGGACAGGGACTCTCGCTACACTGCAGCAGCCTGGGCACCTGGAAACCGCTGTACAAGTAGTAAAACGTCAGAAGCGTGGCCACTTCAAATGCTGTTTTCAGCGTCAGACTGAAGAGATACGTGCACATCAGGCCGCCGTCTATTCTGCTTTTGTCTGCGTAAAGTTTCCTCCCGTGTCTCCGCTCGCGGTGCTCCCGGTAGGCCACGTGCAGCGCCACCAGCAGGGACGGTGTGGACACCAGGATCAGCTGCAGCGCCCACAGTCGCACTTGAGAGATGGGGAAGAAGCGGTCGAAACAGACGTTCTCGCAGCCGGGCTGCTGCGTGTTGCACACGAAGTCCTTCTGCTCATCTTTCCACACCTGCTCGGCGGCGGCGACGAAGACGAGGATGCGGAAGATGAAGAGGACAGAGAGCCACAGTCTCCCGATGACAGTGGAGTATTTATTTACCCCACTTAGCACCGTCTCCAAAAAGCCCCAGTTCATTTCTGCGGCGGCTCGGCCGGCTTACGATGGAAAAAGAACTAGAAATACAATAACCAACAGTTTAATTACAATGTCAACGTTTGGCTTGGTTGAGCACATTTCAAAGTCAAATGAAGGCATCATAATTATTTTTTTTTATATTTCTTATTTCTTTATTTAGTTTATGAACCTGTACTTTAAAAAGTTTATTTCAAGCGCTAGCCAACGTTAAGTCTACTACACAATTTTAAAAAGTCACATTGAAAAGCCGATAATAAAAATACCAAGTTTAGGTTTACTAATATTTATAAATCCGTTACATATTAGATTATAATAGCGACAACATTCAGAATTTCAAAACAACAAAGTCTAACGTATAGAAATAAAATGGCCCTTAGAAGCAATGTTCACCTTTCACTCGTGAAAGTTTCTGTATTCCTGCAAGAAGGTCTGCTTATCGCTGAGAAGGCTGTGATCAAAGAAATGTTAAATTATAGGAAAACCCACCGCCGGTTCATACTACGCGTTTGGAAGTCAAATGCACCTGGTGCCGCACCTGTTTGGTTGCTATGGGGGTGTCTTACGTCCGCCACTACAGTAAATACACTTCTACCCGGGTTTTGTGGATATCTGTTTTCAACATAGACTACTGTTTTCTAAAATGTCCAAATTACTTTCAGTAATATGGAATGTAGTCGTTTATGCATTTGATCTTCAATAGTTTGATAAGCACTTTGGTAAATGGAGATTTACTGTGCCACTAAAAACGCATCTGTTGTCGTGTAAGAGAAACTGTGGGCTGTAACCTTGGTCACCGTCCACCTCCGCGGTCCAGACACCTTGTCTAATAGGGGCTCACGTCAACACTGCCTTGATATTGTTTACCAGGAAAGCAGATCCGATGTTTCGTCTTCCGTTAAAATAGAAATTAATTCTCAGTGCACATAAAACGTACATTGTTTTTAAATGGGAGGCTAATGGACGCGGTACCAAAACAAACAAAGGTGATACAGGATCTTGTGTGTGTACCTGAGCTGGGAGGGAAGGCCATGCAAATTTAACAATAACGGTGGGGTGTTTTACGTGTTCATATATTATTAACGACATTAAGATGACCCAGCAACGTAGAAATACTTGTAGATTTATAGTAAATTTATAGTAAATCTATTAAAACCCTTAACGTATCTTACGTTTTCATGTAGGTTAATTATTTAAAACTGATATGTATTTTGTTGTGTACACACACACACACACACACACACACACACACACACACACACATACACACATATGGTTTGCCACATGTGGTCTAGTACTGTCGCTTCTCCGATATTACATTTTCCATTTGTGTATTCCCACCACCAGATGGCGGGATGTCATTACAAAGGAGTTTTGACTATGTTCGGGCAGACTCTTGCTTCCTAACAAGATGGCGACGCCCAGCGTTTCACATAATTTATGAGAGGATTGGTCAGTTCATCCTGCGCTTTGTAGAGTAAGTTGTACATTTATTAGATGTCAGGCTTTAGCATTAATAGTTTTATGTTGTTCACGTCACCACATTTGTCCAAATTTTGCTGACTGTGCCATCTAGAATGTCGGCTTCAGACAGTGGCAGCGGTAAAGACGTCCCCAAAGACTACAGGAGTCCCGGGTTAAGAGGAGTAAAAACCACCTCGCTCTTCCGCGCCGTCAACCCGGAGCTCTTCATTAAACCTGTACGCCACTGCGCTCTTACTGCGCATTATTCGTAGACTTGCACGACATCGTCCTTGACACGTCATTTGCATTGTTACGTCATCAGCACGCCTATGATGTCATGTGACATTCTTTAATAATTTTCTGTCTCTCACTGCTTCATAGAACAAACCCGTGATGGCGTTTGGTCTCGTGACCGTGACCCTGTGCGTTGGATACCTCGGCTACCTGCATGCTGTGAAGGAGAACACGCAGGAACTTTATGAAGCTGTAGACAGCGAGGGAGAGAGATACATGCGCAGAAAAAACTCCAAATGGGACTAAGTGACTGTGCGGCGCTGCTCTGTGGAGCTTCAGCGATGCGATGTAATAGAACATCTTATGACACAAAGCCAAACTGACACGTTGTAACAGCGATTTGGCATAGTTTCTTGCATCGTGAATTTGTTCTGACACTCGATTTAGCCAATGCAGGTCTCGGTAATTAAAATAGTATGACGTATATTTGTACGTATTCATACATGCCTATATGTCAATGTCTATAATTTGCAGACTAACTGTTGAATAGACAGCATTTTTGTATAGCTAAAGAGTTTTATCCTTATTGTTTTCCATCCTTCAAGAGAGTGGAAAATTTAAATATTATTGAATTCATGTTAAATAAAATATAAATGTTGGTACCTCAATCATGTATATATCAGACAAAAAAATAAAAGGCAAACAATATAATTAGAACAAATAACCAACAGAACAATGTTATATTGAGGTTAAAGTCTGCCATCTATCTAGGAATGACATGGTTAAATTATACCAAGCTTGTAATCGTTTCCAGTTTAAGGACACTATCTATAAACCACTGAGAAATACGCCTCTGTTGTTTGGTTCTAAAGACTGCATCTAGCTATTAGGGATGCAAAAGTCAAAATATGTAACTGATTTGCAGTGCGACAAATCCAGTCTTCTGAAACCCTGACCACTGCGGGGAGGACCTTTACACACATGAGCATTATTTTATTTAATTTTATTATTTTTCTTGTATGTGATGAAAGCATAGATGTGTCCAATTTGCAAAAACCAATTGACTGAGCAGACTCATGACCAGAGCTTGTGGGATGGCATGGACTACAGCCTCCTGGCCATGTATCCTGGGAGGGCTCCTTCCCCCACCAGCCACATGGAGACAGGACACTTCTGTAAGGATGATTCTGCACAAATATTCCATAAATGCAACCAACCATGGTGTGAGACACATCATTTTGTGAATGGCAATAAAGCGGCAGCAGTATTGGCAACATAGTGATTTTGTCACTATTTTTAGAGAATTAGGCTAAAGTTTTCGGATTTTCGGATCGGAACCTCCCCATGGACCCTGTGACAGACATACTGGTCCTCAGTAGAAGACAAAATATGCAAATCTCTTCCAATCTTTTTTTGAGGTACATTGTTTTTAAAGAAATCCATAATTTCCCCATGTATTTGTTGACAAAGTGGAGATCCTTTGGCCATCTTTGCTCCTCAAAGACTCAGCATTTGCACCAAATCATGATTACAACCACCTGTTGACATCACCACACACACACACATTTTATAATTTTTATCAGTGTGTTTACTGATTAGATGTCAAGATGTAAAAACAGTAAACACAGCTGTAGACTGATCAGGCCAGATGCCCCACACACATATGCAAACACCACATGCTGCTGGATCTGGGGGTCGTCATGGCACTTGTAGCTTTGGGCCCTATAGGAGAGACAGCTAGAGGAGGCATTACACTGGCTGGCCTGCAGGAGGCATACATGAGACACAAAGAGGAGACACTGCTCTTGACACAGGGAGTGTGAGAGGTTCAGTCTGGCCAGGAAGCAACCAACAGGATCCAGTAAGACTGTGGTGGCTGCCTAACAGGTTTTTACACAGCTGGAGTTCAGGAGGAAGAGGAGAATGATGAAGCAGGTTTGACTAGTCCATCTAGAGTCATTCACCAATCTTGTGTGTCTGTGTAAAAGAAAATAGTTTCCTACTGTTCCTGTTCTTCATCTCAGATGTTTTTAAGATGATGTAATTAGTCACACTCTGAGAGGGAAGTAAAGAAGCAAAGAGCCGAACGTAGCACAGCCACTAGTCCAGTACATCATGGTTGTCAAACGTGCTTGGAATGTGGTCTTTAAAAACCTATTTAATCCCATTGGTCACAATAGTGACTGTAATTTTTTTATAGGCTGTAAACATTTAACTAAATGATATATTCATGAATTTCCAACAAATATTGAAATATTAATGGGTCTCTATATATGTGCAGTGTCAAAAATATTGTGTACATTTTCAAAAGACCAGTGCTGTTTACTTCCTGACTGCACCAGGAGCAGAGGATGGTTACATCAAAACTCCAAAACATAATGTTTAGTAAATTGTGTTAACATAAAAATGACAACCACTTTTGGTACACATCATCTTTCAGGTGTCTATTATTGATATATGCATTTACAATTATTCAACTTTCTTCAGTGAGATCACAGAATGAGAAAACATGTTGATGGCAACAATAGTGACCGATAGGATAACACAATGTATACATATAATCACATACACATATCGTTTTGCTCTACCTAACATCATACTATGTTCTTTGTTTTAGTGTCACTTTGAGCCAAATTCTGAATTTGTTGGATTTATGTGACTTCACGGAAATGTCATGCAACATGTAGTCAAAATGAGGAAGATGTTGTCCTTAATGACTGTGATGGAGATATGGAGTATCACCACACCCCTCCACCATCCATCACTCTACCTCACCACACCCCTCCACCATCCATCACTCTACCTCACCACACCCCTCCATCATCCATCACTCTACCTCACCACACCCCTCCACCATCCATCACTCTACCTCACCACACCCCTCCATCTTCCATCACTCTACCTCACCACACCCCCTCCACCATCCATCACTCTACCTCACCACACCCCCTCCACCATCCATCACTCTACCTCACCACACCCCTCCACCATCCATCACTCTACCTCACCACACCCCTCCACCATCCATCACTCTACCTCACCACACCCCTCCACCATCCATCACTCTACCTCACCACACCCCTCCACCATCCATCACTCTACCTCACCACACCCCTCCACCATCCATCACTCTACCTCACCACACCCCTCCACCATCCATCACTCTACCTCACCACACCCCCTCCACCATCCATCACTCTCTCACCACACCCCTCCATCATCCATCACTCTACCTCACCACACCCCTCCACCATCCATCACTCTCTCACCACACCCCTCCACCATCCATCACTCTACCTCACCACACCCCTCCACCATCCATCACTCTACCTCACCACACCCCTCCATCTTCCATCACTCTACCTCACCACACCCCCTCCACCATCCATCACTCTACCTCACCACACCCCTCCATCTTCCATCACTCTACCTCACCACACCCCCTCCACCATCCATCACTCTACCTCACCACACCCCTCCACCATCCATCACTCTATCTCACCACACCCCTCCATCATCCATCACTCTACCTCACCACACCCCTCCATCATCCATCACTCTACCTCACCACACCCCTCCACCATCCATCACTCTACCTCACCACACCCCTCCATCATCCATCCATGTTAATAATTGGAATAAGATATATAAGAGTTTTGAATGCAGTAAATCAATATTCGAAACATTATCCCACCGGTCACAGTTATGACCAGCCATAAAATGTACTTTTACTCCTACTTATCCATGAAACTTAAAAAAATAATGGTTGATATTTTGTGAAGGTTACTAAATACCCAAGATCTGGATATTTTCATGTCTGGGAAAAATTCGGGATTAAATTGGTTAATGTGATTTAATCCCACTCTCAACTGACCTGGATATAACCTGTAGTTCACAAAAGCACGAGATAGACTAAAATACAGGAACAATAACTTTATTTTCCAAAAGTGAATCGACATAGCAACTCTGGGGCGTGTAAGTTGGTGTGACACACTTGGTCTCCCCGCCCATCAGTTTGGGGAGTTATAAATTGGTTCACGTTCCGGCTGGCCGCGACCACCGCTCGTCTGCGCGTGAGCCACAGTATAAGCGCAACATGGCGGAGAGTGGAGGGCGTCGCATCTCTCGGCCGTCCCGCAGCGGCCTCCACAATCACACGCAAGTACATGTTCGTTGAGCACCCGTTTGAAAGCGACAAGTTATCCGAACCGGACGCATTCGCGGTGTTTTAGACGAGAAAAGGTGAACACTTCCACGGAAATGGGCGACTCGACAGGTACGAGCAGAAACAAGTGTATTCAGCGACTGTTTTGCAAGCCGCTCTAAACTTCTTATTCCAGATAAGACTACAAATAATTAGTTTGCAGCATATTTGATGTCGAGTTCCCCCGTGTGCCTGTTAAAATTTGCGTCTAGAGTATCGCAATTAACTTTTTTCCCGAATGGGCTCATTTAATGATAATTTATAATGTACTACTGTTGAACATGCCGCTCTATCCAAATGAAACGAGACTCGGGCAGAGAGAGAGGAGAGTGAACGAGGAGTGTGTCGCTCAGCAATGTTTCCATTTTGCCAAGTTGAAACAAAAAATGTTATTTCAGCAGTTCAGTGGTCTCCCCCAGCCCCGCCGCTGCCCCCGGATCACGTGCTGGACTCGGGAGCCGTGATATTTCCCGGTAAACGTTAATATAACGTTTGAATATAACGTTTTACCGGCGCCGTGTTTTTGTACCACACCGCCGTTTGTTTTTGCCGTTTGTTTTGTGCCAACAGGTGCCTTCGACCAGCACGGCTGTCCACTTGTGGTCTTCCCGGTGGAAACCCAGTCCAAACTGGTGCGGGAGCTCACTGAGGAAGAGGTGTCCGACTTCATCCTTTACTTCCTGCGCCTGTACAAGTATGTTTGATACGGTTTGAATGAAATCTATACCATGTTCTGCCACAATCCACTAGTTTGTAGCAGTTTTACTTGTATCTTCTTCAAAGGCTTTCCCCCTTCTGTTTCAAGCAAATCCAGGGAGGAGTGTTTGCTGTCTGTTGTTGCTGATCTCAGGGAGGCTTCTGTGGACGTGGGTCGGCGTGTGGCAGAAACTCTCCTGCTCCTGGAGGTACTGTCTGCTCCCAGCCGGGCTCAGCACCAACGGTTCCTCCGTGTCATTCCACACGGGCGCTGCCAGCTTCAAGACTCTGCGTTCCCTGACGCTGTCCAAGTTGTGGTCCACGATGGAATGTTTTAGCTGAAATTACTTTTAGTGGCATGCTGACACACAGCAGCTCTACTGTAACGTTCAAGTGAGGTGAACAAGAATGAGTGGAACTTCTCAATCGTGTGTAGTGGATTGTAATGGAGGATTTGTGCTTTTTTTACCCTGTTCCTGAAGGTACAGGAACTTTACTGTTGTGGTCCTCCCTCCCTCTCAAAACCGTTGATCTTCAGGGTATTTCTGTATATGGATCTGGAGTTGTCTGCAGCAGTAGTCACACGTCTTTGGAAGTCATGTGCTTGCGCTAATCTAATATCAGATCTCCCTGGATGCTCCTCTCCTGCGTTCACTCTTCCCACCTAGTCTGCCCCCTGCTGGGTGACCACAGCACTGCAGGCTTTAGTACAACAACTTATCAAACCTTAATGTGCAGTGCGATGTGTGTGAAAAGCCCTTTTTGTGACTTCATGTTTGCTATATGAATGAGCTCAATCACTGATTGGTTGATTGAAGGTCAATTGTGAGGTTGAATTGTGTTTCAGCGGCGAGGACGGGTTGTGCACTCGCTGTATGTGGTCCTGCCCAGGAAGAGGGGCGTGTCCAAGCACCTGCACAAACTACTGCACAAACTCCTGCTGTCGGGTGCCTCCAGGTCACCTAGCTCCACCCCTTTAAAGGTGTGCCTCTTGTTGACTTGTTAACAGTCATTTTTGATTGGTATTGCTCCTCCCTTTCTAGGTGTGAACACTTAAAACCATGGATGTTTTTATGCTTTATTGTTTATAGTTCCCAATAAAAAGCAGTATATTCAGGTCAAAAATCTGAAATGATTTTTTTTTATTATTATTAAAACAGTGCATTTTCATCAAAGATGTGTTTGAACTCTCAAACTACATCGACCGTAGCCAGCTGACTACTAGTCTGGGTGGATATCTCGTCTACTGTCACAAGAGCTGGGTCGCCTTCATTAAGGTCAGTATCCCATAACCTCACAGCGAAGACTTGTTGCTAGATTGGTGTTGTGGTTGGGCTAGGGTACTGCACAGGTGTAAGAGTGGATTTATCTTTTTATATGGATCTGTTGATCAAAGCAGAGGATGCTATCTGCAGCCTGTAAATCACATCTCCTAACACACACACACACACACACACACACACACACACACACACACACACACTTGCATGTGCACTCAACTCAAAGAATTGACTAATTTAATTTACAACAGAGTTGTTCGTGCGCATGCGTGGGGGGGTGGCTATCTGTGTACACGTCTTGTGTACCAAGCATGACCGAGCTGGTGGGGTAGGGGCATGTGTCCTGCTTGTAGCCCCCAAGCTTGTGGTGGTCAGTTTGTTTGTTATAAACCAACACAACCAGTGGTGCTTGTGTCGTTGAATCACGTCATTAGATTAGCAGAGTTCAGAGGTGTAAAACTACCTGAGGTTTTCAGTGTCCCCAGCTTCTGTTCAACGGACAGGGAGTCTGGATGTGAACATCCTTGCACAAACACTAAACGCGGAGAAGCTTCACTTGTTGGTTTTAGCGTGTGTGTGTGTGTGTGTGTGTGTGTGTGTGTGTGTGTGTGTGTGTGTGTGTGTGTGTGTGTGTGTGTGTGTGTGTGTGTGTGTGTGTGTGTGTGTGTGTGTGTGTGAGAGTGATGCAGATTAGGCAGTCATGGTTCTGCATCATGTGCTGGTAGCCCTCATCCCACAGGCCTCCTCACTCCTCACTGCTGCTATTGTGTGTTTCCCTGGAGAAGCTTTAACCCTTCCACAAGCCAGTCATCCATCTCATTAGCAAATGAAAGCCTTCTCGTGCTCTATACCTCCCCCTCCCTCTCTCTCTACCCCCCCCCCCCCCCGGTTATGTCTGTAGTTGTGAGGTTTGCACTTTTCTGAGGCTGTGGCTTTGAGATGTGTTGGTCATTTAGTCACATTTGGTCATATTTAGTTTAGATTGGAGAAAGGCCTGAACTTGATCTGTATTCAAAGACTCTTTCACGTGTGTAGGAGATGGACTGCTTTGCTCGGGCCTTTGTCACAGTGGTGCAGAGGTTGCCTGCGTACATCAACGCTCTGCAGGATCTCTCCCAGCTGCCAGTCCCTGTAGAGGCGGAGCCTCTCTCCCTGTTCTGCTCCGCCCACCAGACCCGCCTCCGGCAGCTGCGCAGGTAACACCCAGCAGGCCCTGTACAGCCTAGGTCTGTCATTGGTTGTATTCTGAATCGGCTCCGCCTTTCTCTTGAACCACGTTTGTATATGTTTTAAATGATTGTTTCATAAGACATGTGTGTGTGTGTGTGTGTGTGTGTGTGTGTGTGTGTGTGTGTGTGTGTGTGTGTGTGTTTAGAGACCTCGGTCTGGATGACTTATTAACACGTTGTGAACAAATTTTGGAGAAATTCCATTGCCCTGAAAGTGACCCGTGCTATCAGGCCATGGTTGGGACGCACCTCTTCTCACACACCACGCTGGAGATGCTTCGTAACTACGACAGGTACACACCTCCTGCCCGCGTGGTGGCGAGCGTCCCTCACGTTGAGCAGCTCCGCATATTTGGAGTGTCCGAGCTGCTGCTGACGCGGCTGTCTGCTCACTGCTGTGCCGAGTGTATACGCGGAGCAGGTGACGGGTTTCCTGTGATTAATCCGACTTGACGTCCTCTCTCCTCCAGAATAACAGCAGCTGTAGAGAAAGTGGAGTTGCTGTGGCAACAGGCGTTCTCCAAAGCCCGCCTCCAGCTGCAGGTCCTCAGTCTTCAAAGAGAAGCACATCAGGTCCTAAACTCCCCCTCATTGACTACTGGACTCATTGAAACTAGTTGTGTACTCATTACATTTCTCTCCCCCCCCCCATCAGATTATGGCTCAGATGGGCTCTGAGTTGCAGGGGACACTGCAGACGTACAGATCTGAGATCAGATTCGAGGCGCCTCACAACTGCAGCAGTGCAGAAACGCTGTGGCTGCAGTTTGAGGGGGCAGTTTATCCACGTGCTATGGTAATACACAGATGTGTGTGTGTGTGTGCATACAGTATGATAATACACGTATGCACATGAATGCTGTTAGCACACACACAAGCTATGCTAATGCCCAGTGAAACACATGCCATGTTGTTCTCCACACATGCACACACCATGCTAACGCCCCCACACACACATACGGACTATGCTAATGTCCACACATGCTCTGATAATGCCCCCTCACATGCACACGTGCTCTGCTAGTGCCCACACAAGTGCACCCCCCCCCCCCCCCCCTTTGATGAGACACAGGCAACACAATATTTTGTTTTTCACATTTACTTTTTTTGTACACTAGCATCTGAATGTATTTAATAGGCCCTGGTGCGTCGAGCAGAACGCGTGATCCAGACGTTGGCGGAGCTACTTCCTGTTGGTGATGGGCGGGTCCAAGAGGCGTGGCTCAGTGAGCTGGAGCAGGAGACGGGCAGGTTCCACACCGCCATGGAGCTTCTGCACAGGAAACTCTGGGCTGCGTGCCACTACCGTCACTGCTATGCGAAGGTAAACGCTCCCTGGTTCTGTCTCACCCGGGCCCGGTCTCTGTGTGGTGTGTAGTGGGACAGAGGAACACTGGTTTTATACTGGAAGTGTGTGTGTGTGTGTGTGTGTGTGTGTGTGTGTGTGTGTGTGTGTGTGTGTGTGTGTGTGTGTGTCAGCTTCAGTGCTGGTACAGTCTGGCTGTGTGTGAGGGCTTCTTGCAGGACCTCCTGTGGAGCAAGTGCAGAAGCTGTGATGACCCGCCTCTCCTGGGCGGGCAGGGCGGGGCCTCTCCTGATTGGAGATCTACCCTGGAGTCCTTCCTTCGGCTCCACCCCTGCCCTCGGGTGGAGGAGCTGATGCAGCTGGTGCAGCTGGCTAGAGCCGTGGGCGAGCCGCAGGACGCAGCCACGCAGCTGGCCCACAGGTTCAGTAGTGCGGGTCGCCATCGTGCGTTTATCTTGTGTGTTCTAAAAAAATGAATTCCTGTTTTGACCTCCGCAGGTGTATGACCTTGAGGAAGTTGATGACCTCTCCTGGTTCTGCGACCCTTCGCGACCTCCAGCTTGCCCTCCAGTGGCAGTATGATCACCTAAGAGGAAACCATGAAGCCATGACTACGACCTCTAACCTCGGTCCTGGGGGAAGTGGGTGTGTGGAGAGAGGGGCTGAAGGAGAACGAAGCTTCCCGAGAGACTCTGGGTTCAGCATGTGTCGGTCACCCTGCCAGAACTCAGTTGGGTTGCCTAAACAGGAAGTTCTGAAAGATACACCCGTATTCCCAACGGGAATAGCAGCGGCAGACTTTGGAAAACTATCGTCTCTCGGCTCCTTTGATTCGGGCTTTGACGGCACAGGTCACCTTGAGACCGGAAGTGGGAGGGAGGGCCTTGATGGAGTGTTGCTGAATAAAGGTGGGATATCTGAGCCAGGGGCCTTACAATCACACATCGATAATGTGAACGTTCCGGCCGTTCAGAGTTCGTCCAATCAAGAGCAGCGTGTGGAGGAGCCAGACCCGGACCCGCCCAGCATTCACATCGTCCCCAGAATCACGGCGGACTCCCTCAACCTGGAGATCCAGGTAAAGCGCTCTGCCACGCTGCCCAAGAACCCGTGGCTGAGCCTTCCGGTGGACAACCTGGAGAACTCCTACACGGTCACCATCTCCCCCCGACATCAGAGGGTGCTGCAGAGCGCGGTACCATCGGAAGGGTCCCGCGACCAACCCACGCAGACGGACGCGCAGGCCTGTGACTACGGCCACCACGGTGCCCCACAGCCGCCCGGCGCCTTACCCCGCTGCCACAGCCTGCAGGAGGCGGAGCTAAGCCCCATTCGGAAGGTTCTGTCCAGCACCATAACGGACGGTGCAGGTAGAGCGGACACGACAGCAGAGAACACGTCCACTCTCCAGTGGGACACGTACGACCTGCATGACGTCAAACACGACTCTTCCATCAGGTGTGTGTGTGAGCCAGCCAGCACGATTGAAGGGCTCATGGATTATAGATTTTGGTGGGTGTGGTTTAATCTATGCTTTAAACATGAGGTGTGTGTGTGTGTGTTTAGGTTGCTGCACTCTGATGTGTCTCTCTGCGACTGGGAACTTCAGGAAGAGGCGGAGCTCCAAGCTGTGGAGGAGATTCTGGACCGTACAGCTGGGATCCTGCAGGTGAGATGCACGTTTGCAGTAGCTGAACTTGAGATGATCAGCAGAGGTCATCAGAGTGGGGGACACGTCCCCAACACTCGTGAACTGATGATGGTGTCATGTGATGTGGTTTGGATTTTGGACATTTAACAAAGCAACAGTTGAATTTGGTCCTTTATCATACGGTCATCTTAAGGGAACTCCTCATGGTCCTTTGAAGTCTTAAAGTGGGTTCTTGATCATATTGTAATGGTGGGATCTTTTCCAGGAGGAGGAGAACGCTCTTGCTCAGGAAGAGGCTCTGGACGTCCTGCTGAATGCGGAGCCTCTTGACAGGAAGTGGTCTGCATGGAGCCGCCATATCCAGCTCACTCGGGTACATTACTGTCCAGACCACAGGAGCCACATAGTGTTCTACATAGTGGAGCTGTGTGGTAGATGTGGCTTCTGTTCAGTGTTGTGGTTCACAGTTGCAACGGAGTGACTTTTGTACTTTCCACTTTTTACAGTTTATAGTTTTTTTTTTTTTCTCCTTGTATTGTTTGTCAGTATGATGTATTGATTGAAGTGTAAATGAAATGATGTTGACTAGGTTAAGGTGTGGACTGTAAGTTTCTATAGGTGTGTGGGGCTGTCTGGCTGCTGCATATGTTCTTAGGATGTTCTGCTGTTTCTTTTCCAGATGTCATCCAGTGATTTGGCTGAAGCAGGTGTTCTTGGTTTAGAGGATGACCTCAATTCTCACCTCCAACTCTCCAGTAACCATGAGGACATCTTATCTCAGGGTTGTCCAGATGAACTTGGAGATGGTAGTGCTGCTTCACCTGCCCCCTCCTCAAAAAGTCCAGATAGACGTGAGCTTCAACGGGAACTAAAGAACCTGCAGGCACTGGACCAACAGATCTTGGAGGAGAACCTGAAGCTCCACGCTCTGCTTCACTGTGAAGCTGAGGAGATGGCAGCCGAGAGCTCTGCGCAGAGCTGCACGGAGGACAGGCGGAGGTTCCTGGAAGAGCTGGAGTACGAGAAGAGGGAGGTGGAGGAGATGGAGCGGAGTCTGAGCAGGGAGAGGGAGGTGGAGGAGATGGAGGAGGAGAGCAAGGGTAGGCGGAGTAAGCGGCAGAGCAGTGGTTGGAAGGTCATCAAGTGTTCCATCATGGAGAGAGCCTCCGCGCTCATCAACATCGGGGAGGAAGAGGAGGATGAAGTTGGTGATGAAGCTCTGTTGATGAGCTGCAGGCGATGGCCACAAGACACCAAGCACATGCGGTCCAGGAACAAGAAAGAGCAGTGTGTGACCTCAGAAGAACTGACCAATCACCAGCCTGCAAATGCAGTCACAGATGAAGCTTTCTACTCCAAACTTGGCACTGCATTGGTGCCGATCGTTAACGCAGAATCCACCAATACCACCTTAAATGTCAATGTGGTTACATGCCCAGATCTGGTGTACTCTTCTCTCTCATCTGAATCGGACCATGTAGCTCCCACAGCAGCCAAGTCTGAATGTGACACGCTTGATCTTCCCTGGAGAGAAATGTCTGATTCCATCAGGGAATCGCATCTGTCAGATTTATCAGACACTCGCGTCAACGGAGAGCCGGAGACGCTCCTGGACCGGCTGGAGTTGGATGATGTGCCTATAGGCCCTACAGAAACCTTGGACACGGCCGAGCTGGCTCAGGCTGATGCCATGGAGGATCTCGCAAGCCAAGGCTCCAGCAAGAGGACCGGTACGTCAGACACCCAGCTGGAGGAGGGGCTGATGGCGCTCGAGGCTGGTCACGAGAGAGCGTTTGACCCTGGGGGCACAGGACCCCGGCCTCGCCTTCCTAGATTGAGACCGGTACTGTGTGATCAGGCGAACTCCGTTTCGGAGGGAGATGTGCAGGAATCCGGTAGTCATGATCCTGGTTGTCCAGGAGCCCCAACGGTGCCCTCTGTGTTCCCAAAACCAAAGGAGCGCAAAACTCCTCCATGGAGCAGACTGCAGTCACCCCCAGCTGACCTGGGACACAATAACAACAATAACAACCCTCGCTGTGTGGACCTGCATCTCTCTGAGCACAGCGTTGGGTCCCTGCTGGAGAAACCTACAGCAGAACCTGACTGTGTAGATGGAGAACAGACAGATGGTGCCACAGAGAGGGGGATCTCTGAGATGGAGCATCTGCCGTGCAGGGGTCTGATCTCAAGTGTGGAGTCTGAAGCATGTGAGAGACTGACCTTGGAGGTGGAGGCTGGACTCTCCGCGCGCCGTGGTGAGGAGAGTGAGGCCATGACTCCAGATAGTTGCGTCTTGACGAGAACCATCCACAGGTCCCCTGAGCTTCAGCCCCAACTTCAGATCTGCGCGAGAGAGGTGTGGATCTCGTCTGATTTGTTTTGCAGTTTTCCTTTTGTGTGAATCCTACATCCCCAGTTCTGGAGGGCAGTTCTCCTCTTGTGCTGAATCACAATCACTCTTCCCCTGGTCCAACAGACACCACGTTCCAGGGCTGAGAACACCTGGTTTAACCAGATACGAAAGATTAATGAAATGTGGAAAATAACTGAATAACTTTTTGTGCTTTGCCCTTTTTGGATAAGTTGTCATCGATTGTGATATTAATGCTTGTAGATGAATGATTTCCTGACCCCTGTGGTACTGGACACTGGTTCTGGGCTGGTGAAAGCTGGCTTTGCCGATCAGGATCTTCCCACTACAGTTTTCCCTACCGCCATCGGCATGCCAAAATATGAGGTAATGGTCCTGACGGGCTGTGTTGGGGCTTGGTTTGCTGTATGGTTATCCTGATTGGCTGTGTTGGGGTTTGGTGTGCTGTATGGTTATCCTGATTGGCTGTGTTGGGGTTTGGTGTGCTGTATGGTTAGTCCATGTTGTTGACTGTGTTTAGGAGGTGATGAGCGGCAGTGCGGACCGAGACGTGTATGTGGGGCACGAGGCACAGCACATGAGGGGCGTCCTGACCCTGCAGTACCCCATGAGAAATGGAGTCATCAGCAACTGGGACCACATGGAGCTGGTGGGTTGTGTGTGTGTGTGTGTGTGTGTGTGTGTGTGTGTGAGAGAGTGTTTGGTTCACGTGGAGCTGGTGGGTTGTGTGTGAACTGGGACCACGTGGAGCTGTAGAGTCAGGGACTGAAAGGCTTTGGTGAAGCTCTTGCATGTACAATATGCAGAATAAATACCCCTGCACTCCCAGACCAAAGCTGAATCTGTGTTTGCTCCCTTTTATAGATGGAAGGTGCAGTTGAATTCATTACTGGACAGAAAATGTTGAAGCACCATTGCATATATTAAACTTGTGTGTGTTTTGCCTGCAGATCTGGCAACATGCCTTCCAGCAGCTGCGTGCTGACCCTGAAGATCACCCGGTGCTGCTTACTGAAGGGGCCATGGTCCCGCTGGAGAACCGGCAGCGCACGGTGCAGCTGATGTTTGAGACCTTTAACGTTCCCCTCACATACGTGGCCCTGCAGCCAGTGCTGGCGCTGTATGCAGCTGGGCGCACCACAGGTTGGCGTACACGTGCACGCACGTCGCTCGTGTTCACCCCCTCCTTGGTTATACTGGTTAGATTCAATTTTGGATGTAGGTTTATGACTTTGCTTTAAAATGCTAAACAAAGCAGTTTCTCTTTAAAGGGGATCAGAATTTAATTACACTAAATGTGGGCTTTAATGACTCTGGCTCTCTAGGTGTGGTCTTTGACTCTGGGGATGGTGTAAGTCATACTGTCCCCGTGTTCGAGGGCTACTCCCTGCCCCACGCCATACAGCGCCTCCCTCTGGCTGGAGCAGACGTCACCCTGCAGCTCAAACGGGTACGAACCGCACACAGCTGCCCTCGGGCAGGACGGACTGCCCATGTTACTGTGATGGTGCTTTTTGTTGAATGTTGTTCAAGAATAAATGCACATGACTTGCATTACGGTCCCTAGAGGCTACTGTGTGTGTTTGTGCTAGTTGCTGCTGGAGCAGGGAGTGTGTATGCGGACATCCGCTGAGCTGGAGATTGTCCGAGAGATTAAGGAGAGATGCTGCTTCGTCGCTCTGGATTATGAGGCAGAACTTGGAGTGGGCGGGGCCGGAACAGAGATGCATTACACGTTGCCTGATGGACAAGTGGTATCCCTGACAACGGAGAGGTTCAGGTAACTGTTTTTCCTGAATGGAAAGCTTGGTTAACTGCGCCCTCTGCTGGGGAAAGCAGAATTAACCTGTTCCGATTAAACATGGCTTGATACAGCTGAACCAGATGAGGCAGTTTTGCAACACACTTCCTGAACTTGTCTTCAGAAGGTGGTTGGGCTACATTACAGCTTCATTCTTGCCCATTAACATTTTTGTCTGCAAAGTATTTCCTGACCTGTTTTCACCGTCACTTGAATACTGAAGACTGATGTGTTTAGGCAGTGTAGATCATCAGTAGAGCAGAGTGCTTGCTCTCCTGTGACTGGCCACTTCATCAGTCTTTCTCTGTCCATCTACATATTTGTTTCTCTGTCCATCTACATATTTGTTTCTCTGTCCATCTACATATTTGTTTCTATTTAAGAGCATCTGAGATCCTGTTCAAACCAGAGCTGAGTGGCCGTGATCATTATGGGATGCACGAGAGCATTTTCAAATCCATTCTGCAGTCAGACATCGACTTGAGGAAGAGCTTCCTGGAAAATGTAATTCTCTCAGGTATGTGTGCAGTTTTCCGTGTACCAATTATTGTGAAATGTCTCTGTAGTTGCTGCGGTGTCCTGTCTCTCCTGAACCCAGCGGTTAGCAGGCCAGTACTGCTCCTGTGTAACCAGCAGGTGTATGTTGATGTATTGTCCGGTCTGTTAAAGGAGGCAACACTCTCCTGACTGGCCTGTCTGAACGCCTGGAACTGGAGCTCAGCCGCCTGTCCCCCGCAGATGGACCTGGGGGCGTGCGGGTCCTGAGTCCTCCGCAGCGGGACGTCTCTGTGTGGAGGGGCGGGGCTGTGCTCTCCAGCCTCCCCTCCTTCTCCTCTGCCTGGATCAGCCGCGATGAGTACGAGGAATTTGGACCACAGATTGTCTTCAGGAAGTGTTTCTGACCCAGTCACCACGCATTTACCTCTGGGAACCTGTGCCAGGTCACACACAGGTCACAGA
This sequence comes from Brachyhypopomus gauderio, assembly GCF_052324685.1. Classification (NCBI taxonomy): domain Eukaryota; kingdom Metazoa; phylum Chordata; class Actinopteri; order Gymnotiformes; family Hypopomidae; genus Brachyhypopomus; species Brachyhypopomus gauderio. Next base: position 6,190,023 of record NC_135219.1, read on the forward strand.
CACCTTTTCTTTTTTTTTTTTTTTTTTTTTTTTTTTACTTTTTAAAAACTAGCCAAATTTTGATCTGATGGGCCATTTTGGGAGGAACCAGAGGATAAAACGAATCCACACTTGTAGAGCTACTTTCACCAGGATCAGCTGCGTGTGTCTGTGGTGTGGTGTTTGGCTCCCATATATGGATGCCGTATGAAATCAAGGTTTGTTGTAAGCTTGCCTCTGATTTACAGGCAAGTTTAGAGTTTGACTTCTAAACACAAACCTCAGAAATGGTGCCATAGATTGTATGTTTTTATGATATTAAATTGGATCATTTATGTATGTAATTGTCTTACACTTGAACCTGTATGTGTTAACATGGCCCAAAAGTAAATATACATATATATTTTTGTTTACTATTTTATTTTTCCCTTTTGAAGGGGGTTTGGGGTCGTGAACGTGCATGCCTGCACTGGTGTAAGATGGATACCCTCCTTACCGGTGTGACTAGCATGAGTCTCTTGCTCTGAAAGGGCTTTCGAAGGTTGTACTGACAGATGGCTCTTCATTCCTGCGCACTCTTAAAACACTACGTACGTTTGGTTTGTGGGTTTTAATTTGCTGCTGTGTCTTAATTTTCTTTATGGAGGGGAAAGTTAATTTAACTTGTGTACTGACTGCCACACTATTGCCTGTACACCCCTTCTGGTTTCAGTTTAATTTGAGGTGCTTTAATGGTGTGATTTAAAACAGTAAGGAGACCCTTTTGATTTTCTGTGTGTGAAATTGTGGTGTCTGCACTTTTCAGTTTTAAGTAGTGTTTTTGAACAGCAGTGTTGAAGTCTGTCATGATGTGGTTTGATGGACTGTGAAATGCAGTTACACTGGGTCCATCTTCTCTGAACACGGTGGTATTTGAGGCAGTGTGGACCGCTTAATCTCATGGAACATTCGTGTGCACGTTGATCCCAAACAGGAATCTTAACATTGTCCGTTGTGAACCTTTTTATGTAATAAATATTTTAAATGTTTCAATTCCATATGTCTGGTTCCTTTCCTTGAGTTTTGTGGTCCCAGTGCTTCCTTTTGAGGTGTGAGTTCTCCACACAGTCAGGAATCACTCATGTTGGCAATTCTGACCCGATATCAATGGAAGCAAAATGTATTCCCATTAGTATAGGATTTAATTTGTTCAATTTGTTCATCATGCTTGCTTGGACTACATTAGGCTGCTGTCAGTTATGTAGTTTGTCAAATACAAAGTGAGTTATCCCTACTAAGCTTTGGAAATGTGTTTTGATCAGCATGTTTGTATATGCAACTCGACAGAACACTCAATAAATACAAGTGGCGTGGCTTTTATTTTGAAAGGTGCGGCCATATTGAACTAGCGTCGCCCCAGTAGCGGATTCACGTGTGTCGGCGTAGAGCGAGTGCGAGCGTGAAGCGGCTAAAATGACCCAGTTAGATGGTGTAGTGTAAGTAAATGTTTTAGTATTTTGTCTTTACGTGATTACTTAGTATGTATGTCGGGCTTAATTGCAAAATGTACAGTGTAATGTACTTAAATATGGAATTGTTACTACCAAACCGGGACACCTTAGACACGTGTAGCTAACTAGCAAGCTTGCTATCTTCAAGCTGCGAGTTTAGGTTTTTCATTTCAGACCAGATTAAACAACTTGTCCATAACAACTAACAATACAAACCTCACTTCGGATGTATTTTGCTAGCTAACGTGCTTAGTAGCTAATAGTTATCTCGATGTAATATACTAATTCTAGTTAACGTAAGTGTCGTTAGTATCAGAAGTACACCAATAATCACATCTACATCTCAACAACAGAACAACCCAAACTGCATTCTTAACTTGCCCATAAGCTCTAGTCATAAACGTGATATTTTGTTAGGAAGCCGAAGACGAAGCGGTCCAAACGCTTTTTGCAGAACAGGGAGTCGAAACTGGTCGAAAACTGCAAGAATGCGATGATCATTAAAGGAGGCAACACGAGCGAACTGGTGACCCAGGCCCTCAAGGACATAGTAAGAGTCCCACTGACTCCTGACTGTCATGTGTTTACTCAGTACAGTGTGTGTTGGATCACAACCTGACCCGTGTGTGTTTTTGCTTATTGTATACAGCAGTGAGATGTTTACACTGCTTCTGTGCCCCTGGAAAGTTAAAGTTAAAATGACACGCACCTGGTTCAGACAGCAACTGCCTCGTGCAGTGTGTTGTAGCTCAGAGATGTAGTAGCTGCATTCAGCTGTAAGGTCTCTAGAATGAGTGTGTCTCCTGGAGAAGAGTGAGGTGTTCTGCACCTTTTTCTTCTTCTTCCTAAGTTCTCATGCCTTTTTTAAAATGTTCTCTCTCCAGTATGCATTGAAGAAACCAAATGCAGTGTTGTATAAGAAGTAAGTCTACTCATAATATAATAGTGAAATTGGAAGGTTCACTTTCTAATAATCGTGTATTATTTTTATGAATGAATGTTGATGTTTAATGACTTTGGGATTAAAATGTCCTCCAGGAAGAACATTATGAGGCCATTTGAAGATGCCACATCACTGGTGAGTTTGCCGGATCTTATTTTGGTCTCGCACGGTGCCTGGAGAGCTGGACGTTTGCGTTGAGCTGTCTGCGTTTGTTCCATCTGTTTTTCAGGAATTTTTCTCAAAGAAATCGGACTGCTCCCTATTTTTATTTGGGTCCCACAACAAGAAAAGACCCAACAACCTCATATTTGGTAAGTGTCTTTGCTCCCTCTAGTGGCAGTGTTCTGTTCTGCACCACCAAACGTTGGCGTCTCAAGTCTCCTCTACAAGAAAAGCTTTGTGTGAGCATAGTAGTCCATACTGCACGGAGGAAGTGTTGGTGTGTGTTGATATTATCAACTGTTGTATGTTTCAGGTCGTATGTTTGATTTCCACGTGCTGGATATGTTTGAGCTGGGCATTGAGAAGTTTACATCACTCAAGGACATCAAGGTGAGGGCAGCGTCTAGTGTGCGCAGGATATACAGAAATAACGGCAGTGGAGAGTGTTGCTGGACAACACTGTACGTTGTGCGTGTTGCACGCTGTCCGTTACAAACAGCTGCACGCTGAGAAAACTGTTGTTTTACACAGAACAATAAGTGTGCTGAGGGGATCAAGCCGATGTTGGTGTTTGCTGGCGATCTCTTCAACACAGATATGGAATACACACGTCTTCGTAGTGTCCTGACAGGTGAGACCCAGAGTCACTCTCAAATACTCTAAACCCACAGGTGCAGGCTAACACACCAAAGCCTCTCTCACAGACACCCTATACCAGCAGTCTGAACTCATTACACTCAGGGGATGGTTGTTCAAGTGTTCTCTCATAAAGCCTTATGGGTCTGATAGAAATGTGAGCGTTTACGGGCTCAAAAAGTGGGGTTAAATTACACTATTAGAGCTCTCTCTCTTTCTCTCTCTCTCTCTCTTGTTCTCTATCTCTCTCTCTCGTTCTCATTCTCTCTCTCTCTCTCTCGTGGCCAGATTTTTTCAGAGGACCGGCGGTGTCTGCCGTGCGTCTGGCAGGTCTTGAGCATGTTCTTCATTTCACTGCCCAGGACGGGAAGATCTACCTGCGCAGCTACAGGTGTGTGAAGTCCTGCAGTTGCTCCGGCTCCTCTGACATTTCTAGATTCTAGAACTAGGCTTAAAAATTCTAGAGTTCCATTTGACCCGACCTGGATTGGTGAGTTGTTTGTGGTGTTTTTGACCACATTAGCTGTTGAAATGACTCTTGTGTCACAGCCGGTACACACACAGCAACTGAGCTGGGCCCTGCGTGCCAACCAAATCAGTCCCAATGTTAAGAGGCGTCTCCACCGGAGCACAGGGTGCGACTTTGCCCGGAGACAGAAGTGACTTTTTAGGAAGCCAGATTATGTTCTCTCTCACCGTCCCACAAGTGTGACGGATGACAATAGCACATAACGCAATTATGTGGTGTCGTTTGTTAAATGATGAAAGATTTATATGCTGTAAGAGCTGATGCTGTAAAAACGTACGTTAACCATTTCTGTTCATTAACTGTATGAAACTGCAGTCTGCTGTAGTGTAGTGTGGGTGGAGTGGGGTCGGCGTTTGGCGTGTGCAGACAGGGCGCCTTTGGGTGGTGCTGTTGGTCGTAGGAGCATCGCTCTCTCATGTGGCTGTTTCCCTTTGTGTCCAGGGTTAATCTGAAGAAGTCGGGATGCCGTACTCCTCGCGTGGAGCTGGAGGAGATCGGACCAGCCTACGACTTCGTCTTGAGGAGAACTCACCTGGCCTCAGATGACCTGTACAAGACGGCACACAGACAGCCCAAAGGCCTGAAGGTAGTGACCCAGCACACCTTTACACACAGGCATGCACATGCTTACACGCACACCTGCACACACACACCCTTACTCGCACATGCACACATGCTGGCATACTCTTAATGTGCGTGCGTGCACACACACACACACACACACACACAAAGGTCAAGTAAAAGCAACAGGAAACCCAGACAGTCTGGGCGGTGCTGGGTGTAGGTCAGGGCACAGTCAGATTTTTATGTATATAATGGGGGAATTACTGTTTTGATGTAGGTGAAGTTTCTCTCTCTGTATACGTTCATTAAACACCACTGATCTAACGTCTTACCACTTATTCTGCAACTGATTCAGACTTTAAACACACAGTTGGCAAAACACACATTGATATGTTTGTAGATTGATCTAAATGTCTCTTCTTCCCACTCACACACATGCTTGTGCACACACACACACACACACACACACACACACACACACACACACACACTAACTGCTTGGAAATGTCAAGGCACTGGGTCCAGGGTGTAATGTGACAGCGTGAGGGATTATCAGCGCTACCGGGTAACTGGAGACAAAATGATAGACGTTGACTGTGTTAATGAATGACTGTGCATTCTTTTAACTCCCTCACAGGCTAAGAAGAAGAAGAACATATCCCATGATGCCTTTGGCACAAAGTATGGACGCTTACATATGCAGAAACAGAATCTGGACAAGCTGCAGACGAGAAAGATGAAGGGCTTGAGGAAGAGGAAGAGAGAGGTTGCAGCGAAATCTGGGGAAGTGACGACACCCAAGAAAGCCAGAACTCAGGAATAATTGCCAGTGTTGTTATGGACAGAACTGAACCGTTAGCTGATCTGAGTCACTCTGGTGGTAAGGACCAACGGGGGCGGTGGGAGGAGCTGGTTCTGAGTGGGAAGCTTGGTTTGGACTTGACCCTGATCTTTTAGAGTTTTCAAATCTGTATCACTCTGAGACTTATGCAAGCTGCTGGTCGATATTTGTGTGCTTCATCTGTTCAGAGATGCTTCTCTGAAGGCTGAGACACATTATGTTGAAGAAGTTATACCATTTTTTTTTCTTCTTCCACTACAAAGAGCCTCGGCCTTCAACTAGAACCAGTGTGATTCTAGCCTACAGGATTTGTGGATATAAAAACACAGATAAGAAATCACTCATATGAAGTAGTGTTGAGTAATAACTGCATTCTCCACCTCCAGATAAAATCAAGTTACAAATCCAAGATAACTGAGCCTTCCCCATATATATATTTTTTTGTTATTTGTGTATATGTTTTCAAACTGCAATAAAAAGTCAGAAAATGTGTCTGTCTTTTGAACTGGAATGTGTTTGTTGATTTGTCCCACTGACTGGGTATTGTAGTGGGTATTTTAAGAGAATGTTGCACCGAATACCTCGTCTGATGTACGAAATGTAAATACATACCTAGTACTATAAATGTAAGTCAGTCAAGGTGAGACTTGTTAATGTTTGATGATCAAGTTAACACCTTGAACTCTGTCATGTTCCTCACTCCATTCCTGAATCGTTTCTGCGGTCACAAATTAGGGCGCGTTAACCTGCTATAAGAGGCCACTGGCATTAGGGAATATTGTTGCCGTGATGAGATGACCTTGGTGTGCAACAATGTTAATGTAAGTGGTACATGTCAAAGTCCCATCCACGTGAACGTCACGACCAGGGAGGAACGTCCAGACCTTTGTGCTGTCTGCTGGCTCTTCTTCCCACAGGGCATCCCGGAACCATCTCCGAGTGACACCGCACAGGTCCACGTCATCCACATGATGTAAAAGAAAACCTGACCAGCCACACCCCACAAGTTAGGTTGTTCTGGAGATGCTCGGACCCCATCTGGCCTTCACCATCTGACAAACTCACCCAGATCATTACTGGCCTTCACCATCTGACAAACTCACCCAGATCATTACAATTGTTTTCTGTTTCTAACACATCAACTTCAAGAACTGATTGTTCACTCGTTTAAATATTGTGGCAAGAGGCAAGTTTTTAAATGACTTTTTCAGTAGTGTTTCTTTTAATTATTTTTTATTAAATGCTTGTATTTTTTCTTGATTAATTATTATATCCCCATTTCATTTTTATATGTGGTTTTATTTCTTGATCTATTTATCTTATACTGTAAAGCACTTTGAGCTGAACTGTTAATATTTAAAAGAAGCCATATAAAGCGTTTTCCCCCAGTGTATAAGTACTGGAGTGTGCCCACTAGATGGCGTTGTTCTCCCTGTAATTGAGTTAGAACGGACTTCCATTGAATGAGCGTTTGGTTCTACTGGGAGCCACTTAAATGACTGTTAAGTGTGAGGAAGAAAAGGGTCGTCGCGTGGCTCTTATTCACAGACAACGTGGATGCCATTATAATCGGTCTCCTGGTTGCCCGTTTTCAGTAAGCTCCTCTGAACATTTGGAGAAGCGGTGTGTGTAGGAGGAGTTCCTGCTGGGTGGGATGCTTGGCTGGAGTCGGTCTCTGCACTTCCTCTACTTTATGGCGCATGTGGGGGCACATGTGGGGCTCCTGTAGCCCGCCCTGAAACGCACATGGACACTAACCACGTCTTGCATTTTGAATTGTTTTGTTTACACCATCAATTTTCATAAACCACTTTTACTACCTTCTGAAAAATAGTCTACAACATTTAAAAAGGCATTCCTATGCAGCTTTACATAGGAAATATAAATATAAAACCTTATATTGCAAAGTTGTTTTTTGTAGTAAATTAACACGATTAGTGTTGGGATTAGGCATTGTGGTGTTTAAAAGAAGACTTCGTTGGTATATGAGCATTATTCTGCCTTTAAACGCAGACTCGCCCCGCCTCTCCGCAATATCTATTTATACTGAATTGCAACGCCGCAGTTTTGCCAGTGTTCACTGTCAGGGTCGAAGTGCCATGATGAAGGGTTGCATCAGACACCCATAAAAAGAGATGATATTCGGGCTATAAGCAACCAGTTTCTTAACCTTAGTCTTAATTTGAATCTTCTGCGTTTTGTGTTATTTTCGCTTCAGACCACTCTGAGGCTGAGAGCAGCGGTCTGGGGTTTAGTCTGAGGGATAGATCTGCCTCATCCGCTCCTCGGTGCCCTGCGAGTCCTGCAGGCATCTGCGTGTCTTGACATGACAGAAGATAAAAACATGAGCGACCATGAGTCTCATGATGCCAAAGACACGACGGCTCCGGTACCGCCGGAGGAAAAGAACCAAGTGGACGTGAACAACGGCGGGGACAGCAAGGGAAGCGCAGCGGAGAAAGCCCACGTCGAGCCCGAGTTCGTGCACCCCGAGGGCGGCTGGGGGTGGGTGGTCATGTTCGCTTCCATGTGGTGCAATGGATCCGTGTTCGGTATTCAAAACGCTTTCGGCATCTTGTTCGTGGCCCTCATCAAAGAGTTCGGGTCCGAGGCGGACGAAGACCTCCGTTTCAGAACCGGTAAGACTCATTAAACTTCCCCCTGTGTCTCACCGGTAACGTGTAAAAAGCCAACGAGCTATCGTGGTCTCAACGTGTGTGAACATTATATGGACATCCAGGAATGTAAACACGACCACTGTTTAATGTAAACATCAAACTCTGACACAAAGTGTGTTATGTATAATACACCACCAACTATTATATGTGTTCCCGTGTACACGTGGAGAGATAAAATCACCCAGAAGTTTATACCAGCTGTGCAGCTGCACACACGACTAGGGACGGCGGTTCCGTACAGTAAACGACTGTACATTTACATGTACATTTTGGACATTATTCCCCTTTATGTTTTATACCAGAAAACAAAAGACGTAGTTTCACCCTCATTTTCGACGGCAGGAGCGGATAATGTTTCGGTTTGTGTCTCGTCTCTCTTGTGGACTGACGTGCGATACGCGCTTCACACCTCGGGAGGGTTTTGGGTCTTTTGTTAAACATTACCACAGTCTTCTCCCCCCTCATGAACCCACATAACTGAGACTAGCTCACATTTCGGCTACAGAACATCACACGGGTTTATAGTCGTTTAAGGGCACGATTTTATTAGCTATTAAATCAACTTAATTGTTCGAGTACAACGTGGCAAACTAGTTCCACTGCTATGTTAAAATGAAAGTTGCGAATTTGTGTTTCGTTTGTGATTCGGGTTAAAGCGCCAAATTAATGCAGTCAAGGTCTTTTTACGTGAAGTTTACCGATTTTATAAATACACAAATAAACAAAAACCTAAAATAACCATCACAATAAGTCTAAATAAACAGTCCCAATTAACGTGGTAAGATTTATTTAGCATTTAGCAATTGATTCGCAATTATAAAGGTTTTAATACTACTATAAAGTTTTGTAGCATTATATAACCTTGTGATGGTAATGTGTGGAAAGCTGTATTTAGTAAGGTCAGCTCTCCTCACAATGATGGAGTAGTAGGATAGCTGCTCCGAGACTCAGGAACGTAATAACGCATTCATAACGCAAACCTGGTGGCGCTGTGACGCTTGTTTGACTTTAGTCTTGATAAATGACTTTAGCACCTCTTAGCCTGTTGCTTCTTAGGAGCGGTGCGCCCTCAGTAGTGTTTGAAAGGGTTTAACAAGGCTGTTAATGTGCTAAAACTCTATTATCTAGTGTTTGATTCACTAGAATCACATAATTAGACTGTTTGCTTTATATTAAAAGTGAGAGTTTAATTAGCATTTATAAGTTTTTCCTCTTGATCGTTAAGGCGTGTACTATTTCAAATCCGTTTCCTGTGTGTGCGGCGTTGTGAGGCTGTGATCGGAGAAACAACTGATTAACAATCACAGGTGCAGAGCAGTCTGTGAGTTTTACAGCTGTTACAAGGTCTTTACACGGATGTGGGGTTAACAATACACCAGCAAGTAGCCTATTCAGCTCCATGTGTCCGTCTCACACAGTCGCAAATGGACAGTCTCTCTCTCTCTCTCTCTCTCTCTCTCTCTCTCTCTCACACACACACACACACACACACACACACACACACACACACACACACACACACACACACACACACACACACACACACACACACACACACACATACACGAACTCACACAAACAAGCTGTTGGTGTGGAAGTGTCCATGCTTCTCTGTTTCTCTCCAAATTTCACGTTTTTATTAGATCCTCATACAGGGGGAGTGTGTGTGTGTGTGTGTGTGTGTGTGTGTGTGTGTGTGTGTGTGTGTGTGTGTGTGTGTGAATAAGAATGTTTGCAGAGATAAATGTGTGTGTATCTCAGTTTATTTAAACACACAAGTTGCTATAGCAACTCCTCTGAGAGGATGGAGATGTCTCCTGTAATGGATCAAGTCTTTTCCTTTACTCATTCAGCTGTTTGGGTTATGTGGTTAATAAGTTGGGGTAAGTGGTGAATATTCATTGCTGCTTGAAGGTTTGTGATCCGCCCAAACACGATAATTGTTTTCTTTAAAAATAAAAATAATCTTATGAAATGAACATCCAAATCTCAATTTGTAAATTACCTTCCAAATAAGGGAAGACCATCCAAACGTTTCCAGCTCTATCCATTCACTCTATGACAAATCCTTTACACTCATGGGAGGATCACAGACGGGAACACAGAAAATAAAAGATATATTTATTCAACAAAAGTATTTTTGCTGGAATGCTCTGAGTCGTTGTTGCATATTCCATTTTCACCCCAGCTTCATCTCCCTGTCGGATGGCAGGAGACTCTGGTCAAGAATCAAGGCCTGGGAGTTGATGGTTCCAGGTCCGGAGGCAGAAAAGCAGAAGCAGACCTTCACATTTCCACCACCATGCTTCCCTGTTGGGAGGAGGTTCTTTTCTCCAAACATGGCGCATGTGATTGTGGCCAAATCATTCAGTTTTGGACTGATGAGTTCAGAGAATGGACTTCGAGTAAGCCTCTGATTTGTCCAATTCGTCTAATTTGCTCTCCGGCAAGGTTCAAACGGGAAACTCCGTTCTTTCTTCAGAGCAGAGGCTTCCTTCTAGCAACTCTCCCATGAGTGCCCTCCATTTGTAAAGGATTTGTCATAGAGTGAATGGATAGAGCTGGAATCGTTTGGATGGTCTTGTATCGTTCCCCAGTCTGATGTTCTGTCACCACCGTCTTCCTGATGTCCACGGATGTCTCCTTTCCTCTCAGCATTGTTGATCCGTGTGATGTGTTTGCGTGAGAGTATATTTATATCTACACAATGTTAATGAGGGTAACTGCCTGCTTTATGGTGATAAAACTGAAAGGCAAAGACTAGTACAATCCACCCAACAAAAAGCACATATCTGTGTCCACTCCCACCCACACACACTTTCTGACAGAAGATCAGACCACCCGTAGTTATCTAACTGAGACCAGAACAACTCACATAATGACGAAGCTGTGTGTAAACGCCTCATGGAAACAGGGGTTTCCCCCACAGCTTTCTGTTTTATTCAGAGTGTAACATGCAGACTTGGAGACAGTGAGATGCAAATGAAGGAGGGATTTAATGGACATAAAACAAGTGACTGATGCAAAACATAATGACATACACTAGAAAAGATGACAAGAATGAACGAGGGAAAGTAGAACTAAGACCTGAAGTTATAACCACTTACATTACAGAGGCAAAACAGAAATCAAAGACGAATAGGGAACAACGAAGCCTAAAGGCCGAACCTATAATAAGAACTGCTTAACCGAAACACGAACAAGCTAAACCAGCGAAGACAGCAGAGATACAAACATACAAGGAGAACTACGCTTCACACTAACTAACATACTAGAGGTGAAAACATACACTGAGAACATACCAGAAAAGACGAGATAACAATTTGCAGTAGGAACAATAACCAACCAAAGGGAACACTGTATGCAGGGTTTAAATACACAGGTAAACAAATTAAACTAGAAACGGGTCAAACTGATAACTGGGCGTGGAGGTCTTACGGGGGGGGGGGGGGGGGCATGGAAACAAGGCAAGACACATGGAAAGCAATACCCAGGAAGAATAGCAAAACAAAGTCACGAGGAGGTGTTTCCATGGGAACCACAACGCCAAGGAGAAGGAAAAAGGGACAGTATCATAGACCAGCATGAGAGAGATCAGAGTGAGAGTGGTGAATGAGAGGGAACGATTGCTCTGAAATTGTGTATCAGCTACATTTTTCGTGACGTTTTCAAGAGATCAACCAAAAAAACCAAGAGCTGTGTGTGTAGCAGCTAGTCTTACACTTGCAGCCACACCAACGTTCCCCGTCAGTCTGATCAGGAGTCTGTGCTCCCAGTTCACCCCCTGTCTAGGTCACCTTTAGCCTTTGGGGAGATTGGACATTATTCACAAGTCAGCCCCCACAATGGCCCGTCACAGATCACCCTGCTTGGCTCGTGACCCTCATTGTGATGTGGTTGTGTTCTCTGCAAGTGGTCCAGTTGAGTTCAGTTCGAAGGAGTTCATCTGTGATGGGCTCCCATTCAGTGCCTCTGCGTGTGTGTGTGTGTGTGTGTGGTGGCGGCTTACAGTCTTTTGTTGGAGCTGTGAACCACAACACACAGCTTAGTGAAGCAATAGAAACTCAGCAGGGGGGATTAGACAGACACTGCTGACTGATTCTGCTAGAGGATGGGGCAGAGGGGGGGGCGGGGCCGGGCGTGGAGGGGGCGGGGCCGGGCGTGGAGGGGGCGTAGACGACCAAAAGGCTCCTCAGCCTCAACCTGAAAGGTTACTCAGCTGCACCATAATGATCCCACCAGTTTACCAGCATATTCTAATAATTTGCAGAGATTATAGTGATTACAGTATGTCACTCTCCCTAATCACAGCACTGTGTGTGAGATGTGTATCTCGTGACTGAGCTGTCATTACACGCATCATGTACGGCCTGTTCTGCCCCGTGCACCATTACGCATCCTGCTGTGCCCTGTAGCAGGCGGCCAGACGTCGGAGGGTGGACCAGCTACCGCTTCCTGTCCACTGGCGTGTCACTGAGAGGTGATTTATGGCTGCGTGATGTGCTGACGAGGGGCGTTACCATGGCGTCTGTCCTTCCTCAGACATTTCCCTCCCTACTGCCACACGAGACACTTTCCATGTTTGTCTTCTCTCCCATTGTGTGGTTGTATACTTTACAGCCCGTGTGCGACAGCATGGAAGTTACACGAGAGTATTATTAGGGACACATTTGAGGAGTAGTCAGTAGTATGTTGGCATTCCCAGTGGAAACTTGGCTATAGGGCTTGAGGGCGTGACAGTAATGACTCGGGTGTATGTTATGCTGTACAACTGAGCTTATCTTGTTGATGTATCGCAACAAGATTTCCTCTCGGAGGCTATAAATGCTGCAGGGACCTGATGCTTTTGTCCGAGGATGGAAACGAAGGATGTTTTTCCTTATTCATCTATCTTGAGAAAAAAAAAACACTGTCCGCAAATGAACTGTTATCAGAGAGGTGGAGTTTGTGAAGTGAACTATAGCTTTCTAGAGGTTAATAGTTAACGGTGTGTTTGATTAGCACTTTGTGGTGCTGCGACACTGGACTCAGGTGAAGGTCGCAGGCTGGAGTGTGTGGGTGCCTCCCCTCACGTGGGCACCAGCACACGCGACCACACACGTCCACCAATAGCTCACCACCAGGACCTGCCCTTGTCAACATCACCCATCGCCCCGTCTCTGGCAGAGGACTGCAGAAAGGAGGAGTGGTCATGTGGTCATCAGAAACAGCCAGTCAGAAGCAGGCCTGCATTGCCAAAGGGGAGGTTTTGTTTTTAGGCATATCAGGCTGACGCCAGAATGTCTTTTCTTCTGTGGGTCTGGTTCATGATGGAGTCGATGGAGTTTCTGATCTTATTGCTATTGCTGTGCTCCCCATCCCCGAGTTTCCAGAGAAAGCCACACTTCACAGGGGAAGCCAGAATCTGGAACATCCCCTCTAGCTCCATTGCATCATGGGAACTTGACCACTGACCTAAAGATTTGTGAAAAGAATTAAGGGCCTCATTTGGAAAAGTGTAGACACACGTCTAAAGCCCAACAATACCCAAGTCCCTGGGCTGAAGTCGGGAATTATCCTGGAGCAAAATGCGCAGATCACCGTCCTCACACACAACAGTCCATATCATCAGCTTTTCTGTCTTTCTCTCTGTCATTGATGCCACAGTGTCACACAATAATGAATGTGACAAGCCATAATTAATTATTTATGATGTCATTTGAAGCATTTGTGACATATGAAGCTCATTCAGTTGCACGTATTTTCAACCATTTATAAAGAGGAAACAACAAGCAAATTTGCACACTCAAGCATTTAGAGATCTATTTTGTAAGATTTTTGGATTTATGTGTTCTTAGACACCCTAGAATCCATATAATGTGTGATGTCTAGTGTTTGGTGTGTGATCTTTGGTATGTGGTGTGAACAATATTTAGTATTTGTTGTGTATGATCCCTGGTGTTTTGAGTGTACAATGTCTGGTGTTTGGTGTGTATGATGTCTGGCGTTTGGTGTGTTCAATATACAATTCCTAGTGTTTTGTAATACTGATCATCTTGCTGGTCATCTGTCAAAACCACTGGTCTGAGGGGCTGACTGCTGGATTCAAATAATCTATCTCACTCTTGAATAAACATGAGCCTGCCCACACACACACACACACATACACACACACACGCAATAAGGAAAACGTACCCTGAGTTGTAGATATATGTTCCTGTTGGTCAGCGGTGCTTCTCGGTTTCCTAAAAGCGTAATGGTAGTGGTAGGCACACGGTAAACCCTTCAGAGTGATACCGCTCTGGGACCCCGAGGTGATATTTGTGGTCTGATCTCTCATCTGCTTTTGGGAACGACAGCTCTGTTACATTTTGTTCCAGATCCCTCTAAATAAATATTCAGTCTTCCCCACCCAGCCTGGTAGCGTGCAGTATTACAGCGGGGAACACTTAGTAACGCAGCACCACGGTGTCAGAAAACAGGAACGTTTCGTTTTGATATCGGAACAGTTTAGGTCGTAAAAAAGACTTTTCAGTGCTTCACTGACTGAACTAAAGGCAGATCTAATCTGAACTAAAGGCAGATCTAATCTGAACTAAAGGCAGATCTACTGTGAGTTAAAGGCAGGTCTTGTACTAATCTGTATTAAAAGCAACTCGGAGGCTTTGAATGAGGAGTGTCTCTAATCTGACTTTCTTACTGCATTGATTGAAAATCACAGGTCTCCCACACATACATACACACACACATATATGCAAACACACACATGCAGAAACATTACGATGAATGTCCTTCATTTTAAGTTGTGATAGTTCTAGAGATGCAGCCACCTTTAACCCCTCCCTCTTACACAAACCATGGTGGAGCATCCCTCCCTCTGGCAGCATCGTCTGATTGGCTGGGACCCTCCCAAAACATACCCTATAGCAGAGCTTGTGTATAACGACTTCCATCTGGGGATGGAGGTGTGTGCTATGTTCTCCGTCACCACACGTACACCCTCGCGAGGCATAGAGGCCCATTTGTGTTCAAAAATTCTGCAGCGTCATCAATCACAGAGATCCGGTCATCCCAGCGCTCATGTTGTCCTCTGAGGTTACGGGTGATGCTCTGTGTTCAGGCGTGGTGCTCTGTGCTCACGTGTGATGTCTGTGAGAAGTGGTGTGGTGCTCTGTGCTCACGTGTGACGTCCGTGAGAAGTGGTGTGGTGCTCTGTGCTCACGTGTGACGTCTGTGAGAAGTGGTGTGGTGTTCTGTGCTCACGTGTGACGCTCTTTGCCGCTGGGCTCTGGGCTGTGTTGGCAGAGAAACGCTGGGTACAGCTGATTTGGAAACAGCTGCTTTGGAAACAGCTGTTTTGTTGCGCAAGCCAGGTCCAACTGGATCTGACAGCCTCAGCAAAGCCCAAAGGCTCAAGGCTTTGTTAAGGGCGGAGTCAGGTAGGTGTGTACACGGGGTGTTCCTGTGAAGTCATCGGCAAAGCAGAGAGCTTCCGCACCAGTCAGTAGCCCGCACTGCCGGAAATAAGGGGCTGTTGCCCTGGAACAGGGCAGGTACCAGGGCAATTGGGGCGCATGCTGTGGGGTAGTTATGGCCTGAGGGGCTGCAAGATTGAACAGAAGTGGCTCATAATTATCAGAGCACCCACATATGTACACACACAGTTTCAGAAGGTGACACTTTCCTCCTAAGCCCAGGGGCCACTCAACTGCAGTTTGACTGGGAGCTATTATTTTGAAGAATGTGGGTGAACTGCTACCATATCCTCCTCTCTCTTTCCATCTCATTCTTTCCATCTTTCTTTCCCCTCTCTCCTTCTCTCTCCTCTCCCTCCTTTTCTCTCTCTCTCTCTCTCTCTCTCTCTCTCTCTTCATCCCCCTCAACTTCTCTCAGCACTGTCTTAGTGCCATCTGGGATTTAGGATAGAGGTTTGCATTGCAGGTTGGTCCGTGTCCTCATGGTGCAGCTGTGCTTTCGTTTGTGAAGTTTTCTCTGATCTTCTGGAGAGGCATCACCAGGCCACACTGCCACCTCTGGGACTTAATGCAGTTTTAACTCAATGGTCTGCTGTTTGAATTACAGTGTTTAGATGTAAACTCTCTTTGAATTGTAATTAAAAAGTAACATGTAAGCATGAGAATTCTAGATCAACTGTAGATGATTTCATTGACCACAGAATCTACCTTGAAAACGTTACAGAAATCAGAGCAGCTTCCCCCGGGGAGAGTGCCACAGGACTGGGAGGTGTTGGGCCTTGTGCCAGGCGTCTGTCCCCACCTTCGGAGGCTACGCTAACGTAATTGTGCTGGGTGGGACAGATCTGATGTAGGTGAGCTGCATGCTGGAGAGATAGCACGGGCTGAGTCCTGTGAGAACTGGGTCAGAACCCACTACTTTGGTTCTTTGAATCTTGGTTCTAGGAATCAGCAGTTTTGGTTATTTTGAATCTATGAGCACATCTCTCTCGTCTTTGTGATCTTTATTTTCTATATCATGGGTGTGTGTTGTATCAGAAACTTTTTTTGCTGATAGAATCTTCTTACAGGAACAGGAAATGGAATATAATAAGAGCTGTCCATCTCACTCTCTCTTAACACTTAAGAGTGTTTTAGTTAGCTCACACAACCTGGACCCTAGAAATCTGTGTGTATTTAAATGCATGTGTGTATTTGTGTCTGTATTTGTACGTGTGTGCAGGCCTAAGTGTGTATGTATGTGCCTGCTTGTGTGTGTGTTTGTTTCATATACAAGTGACAAACCATTTCACACATGCACAGTGCGTGTTTGTGTCTGTGTGAAATTGTCGGTGTAGGCTGTATTTCACTGATATCATCAGTCCTTCTAGAACCCTGGTGACTTCATTAGTCCTTCTAGAAAACTGGTGACTTCATCAGTCCTTATAGAACACTGTTTGCTTCATTTGTTCTTCTAGAACACTGTTTGCTTCATCGGTCCTAGAACACTGTTTGCTTAATTTGTCCTTCTAGAACACTTTGCTTCATTAGTCCTTCTAGAACACTGTTTGCTTCATTAGTCCTTCTGGAACACTAATTGCTTCATTAGTCCTTCTAGAACACTGTTTGTTTCATCAGTCCTTCTAGAACACAGGGCTCTTCTTCAGTCCTTATAGGACACTGGGCACTGTGTGGCTCCTCAGTCCTTCTAGAAGTGTTTCATATACAAATCACAAACTGTAAAGCTGTAAGTGGCTGATTACTGATTACGTCTGGTTACTCAAAGACATTATATTTGTGTTCCTACACTTTTCAAGATATTTTTCCTGTCTAAATTGGGTCATGACACGGGTACACTCCATCTGACCCATAACTTAACCTAAGAAAGAACCTCAATACTGGAATAACTACATGTTTTGAGTCTTGAGAAGGTGGATTGGAAGCTGTGATGGTTTTATCATGCTGCTCAGCCATGAAGGACTTTTTTTTAGTTTACCCAGCAAGGTTCCCTTGCTGAGATCCCTGAGGTAGTTTTGAGGTGTGTGTGTGTGTGTGTGTGTGTGTGTGTGTGTGTGTGTGTGTGTGTGACTAATTGATTAATTTCTCTTGTCAGTTGCATGATGTGGGGTTACTGAGTTCAGAGTAAATGAAGCTGAAGAGAATGGGACTTTACCTTTCACATCTGGAGAGAATTCAGTGGTGCTTTTTTGGCATGATAAATATTTGCACTTGTATTGTCAAAGCTTTGATGAAGAAATTAACATGGTAATCAAATGGTAAAGTAGATTTAATTAAATTATGCATCAGCATCAGAGAACTGATATCTCTCTCTTTCCATGCATGATATCAGTAAATGTGTTTACTGATATCATGCATGGAAATGATAAATAAAACTAAAATTAAAGAAAGCAAGCGCAAACAAATAGCATGTAGTGTTTTTTCCTTGTGAGTCTCTGAGGGAGCTGATGTTTGTTTGGTTATTATAAGCTAAATATTATGTTGATGTGTAATTACAGTTGCATTCAGTAATAAAATACCCCCGTGATTTTTTTCAAAATGTCCGTTTCACCTTAAAACACACCGGGCTACAGGTAAACAGCAGTTAAAATAAAACCGAAATATACTAAAGCCGTTGTGTGATTAACTTTATATATTTATAGAAAAAATTGTTTCCTTGTTCAGTTATTCTTTCTCCTCTCATGATGTTACTGTCTGGTTTCTGCTGCTTTTTCTTCTTTCTCTGCCACTGGACTTTCTTTACGTCAAAAAGGAAACGTTATCGTATAACGGAAGGAACGTATTACAGTTTTTGACGACTGCTAACGTGCATTTCCCAATACTTGTGATACATTGTCAAAACTCTAAACACAGCAACACATTGACTTCACACAAATAGCCAAATAGTTAATATCGTGTTTTTATAAATAAGCGCATCGTGTGCTTAAAATAAGCGCATTTTCTTTTCTAAGTAAATAACAACTCTGCATTTCACAATGCAAACAACTTTGTTAAAACACAGCAAACCTGGTTCAGTATCCAATCATTCTTTCAAACGCTAGCACACTAGCTCTTTTCGAGATGAACATAGTCAATCACTGCACAACCACTGTAAAAAAACTAACATTTGATGGCACTACAGAAACAGTATTACATGTAATATTTTACCCTCTCCCAGCAAACAACAGACATTTTACAGTAACATCTGTTGTTTTCTTAGTCAGTTCATTTTTACTGTAATCCACTTCATTTGGACTTTTTTTTCAAATGTGTGCATTTTTGGCAACATGCTGTCTACACAATGAGTGATATTTACTGTTAGGTACTATATGGAATGTAGATTAGACAAAAAAGGAGTCACTAACAGTTTTGCAGTAAAGGGTATATTTTACTGTATTAGGGACATTACTGTAAATTGTGGCCTAACCCAAAAAATAATTATCGTAATTGTAAACATAATTAGCCATGGTCCCATATGTGTAAAAATACACATATATACAAAAAGCCACACAAGGGGGAAAACAGAATACAAAACTGAACAGTCTTGTTAGGTCTAATCTAAACGGCCTTCAGCAGTTGGCCACATGTTTTCATCCACATCACATCTGATGTTGGCCCTTGCCATGCACCTGGGAAAGAAAAGCTTGGTATGCCTTATTCACCCCTGGCAGCTGAAATGTCTCTGCAGCTGGGATCCATGGCATCCAGGAGGGACATTTGGTCATGGGGCCGATGATCATACACCTTCCACCTCCAGACTGAAAAAAGTTCCTTAGTGGGGTTGAGGAAAGGCGAGTAGGGCGGGAGGAAAAGGGACATCACTCTTGGATGGTCTATAAACCAGTTTGTGATGACATGAGAATGACAAAATGCTACATTGTCCCATCACAAATGTCCTCATGTTTCCTCCCACCTGTTCCCTTTCTGCTTCTGGAACCAGTTGTTTGTAGAGTTCATTCAAAAACGAAAGAAGGAGGTCACTGTTATAGGGACCAATCTGGCATTTGTGAAGGACCAAACCAGCACTTGAGATTGCAGGACAAATTGTTATATTTGCTCCTCTCTGACCCGGTACATTACTGTACTTCATTTTATACTTTTTATAAATATATATATATATATATATATATATATATATATATATATATATATATATATATATATATATATATATATATATATATATATATATATATATATATTATACTATACTTCATTTATCTATATGTGCAAAAAATGTGTACAACAGTAATAACATTTCAGCTGCCTTTGTTTTTGCAGAACTTGGGATTTTATACGATATTTAAGGTTTTGAACCTTAGGTTTTCATTTTTGGCATGCTGTGTACAAGCAATTGTAAATAAGACAAAAACGATCCAGAATTTTGTTATTGGATAACCTTGTGTGTATAGAAAATTTAAGCATTATAAAAACATGTAAAATGACTGCATTTTGTGCCACAACAACATGAATAGTATAGCCACTGAAAACTGATGTTGTGTTCACTGTGTTTGGAGTTTTGAAAATGTGACTACAGATTGGACAAACGCACGTTAGCAGTCGTCAAAAACTGTAATAAACAAATCGTCATTCTCCGCGCGTCTATGGCAGTAAACGATACCAAGACGCTGTACTATATCGTTATATATTAACAGCTCTCACTAGAATGCAGATAACTTGTTCCCCACAATCGATTATCAAAAAGTTTAGCAGTGGAAATCATCACACGTGTGCGAGTGCGTGGATATAATCGTCACATGCATGTGTACGAGTGCTTGGATATCGTTGTCACACATGTGCGAGTGCGTGGATATAATCATATGAACTGCGTGTGCATGGATTTTTCCATTTGAACGTGATAGTTATTAATAATTTATGGGAAGAAAACACTATACGCTATCAGGGTGTATAAACTGCTCAACCTACTCTGGCTGTTACCATGTGACCTGCTCAAATTCAAGCTGTGCAAGTTCTCTCCTTGTACCATGTAGGGCTGTGACGGTAACCGCATTACCGCAACACCGCGGTTATGTAATGCCTACCGCGGTGTTGAGCTCATTACCGCCGTTTATCTATTTATTTATAAAATGAATCGTTTCCATTGTGAAAAAACATTTCCTTTTCGATGTGTACAGGAGAGGAACAGTCCATTAAATAAATGGGGGGGGGGGGGGGTGCTGGATTTTTGTGTGCGATTTCCAGAGTATAACCCGCTACTTTTTCCCCCACGATTTGAACCATGCGGCTTTTCTGTAGATTTTTCTTCACCCATCAGGGGGCGGAGCAGAAAGTTTATGAGGTGGTAGGTCAAAGTTGTAAATCAAAGAAGAAAGTGCTCATTGTCATTTAGCATATGTAAGCTGCAGGAACGACGGATAATTTTTTTCAAACCAACATGTGTTGTGCCAAATTCCGACTCCTCGGCAGGATCCGAGGCCCCTCGTTTGCATATGCATAAAGACGCTACAGATGATATTGCGGAGTTACAGTGATTATAACTTAGTTCACTGAGCACTCTAGTTTTGTCCTAACTAGATATTTAGACATAGTACTGCTGTAATACTGCAAAGTCATGTGGTCAGAGGTGAACTTCGGTATAGACTCGGAGTAGAGTCGCTGCTCCTCCACGTAGAGAGGAGCCAGTTGAGGTGGTTTGGGCATCTGGTCCGGATGCTGGGCGCCTCCCTGGTGAGGTGTTCTGGGCATGTCCAACTGGGAGGAGACCCTGGGAAGACCCAGGACACCCTGGAGAGATTATATCTCTCAACTGTCCTGGGAATGCCTTCAGTATCCCCCCAGAAGAGCTGGAAGAGGTGGCCAGGATAGTGAAACATGGGCCTCTTTGATTAGGTTACTGTCCTTGTGACCCTGGATGGATGGATGGATGGATGGATGGATAATTAATTGATTTATTCTATTTTATGGACTTCCAATCAAATTAATGAATCATCTCCAGTACTTCCAAAATTCAACAGGCAGTGCATGTTACACCATATTACATCATATTACACCACACCAGGGGCGGACTGGCATACATTGCTACCGGGGATTTCCCCGGTGGGCCGATGGGTTAGTGGGCCGGTGGGCCGCCGGGCCGCTGGCCGCCGGTGGTTTAACTCGGCCCGTGGAGGAGCCACTGCCGCGCACTGCGGCCCCGGCCCGTAGTCACGCTGCTGTTATAACGGTGTTATTACCTCCCCCGCTCCAGTCAGACTAACCTGCGCGGCCGCGGACTCAGCCTGTAAACACATGAACGAGTTGGACCGGGCCACGGACTGGGCCAGCTGATGCGGGCTGACGGTATGCAGCGGAGATCAGAAAAAAACAACTTGTCCCAGAAAATCCGGGCCGGACTACGAAAACATACAGCAGTTTAAATTGTAGATAACATGTTATTTTAAATGTACTGCTGTCGCCTCTGCAACGTCTAAAGCACCATGTACAAATTACCTTAACACGATTAACACGGACGTAAGTGGCGGTCTTAAAGGGTCCAGAGCACTGCACACAGTTTTTTTTTTAAAGCTATTGAAATTCTTGGATTAAAACTAACCACCAAATATAGGTAAGAGGAAGAAATACCCACGTTAGAGTTGTAGGTTGTTCTTTGGATGCACTTTGCGTAAAACAACTTGGGGCGAACGTAAAATGTTACCGGAGGGGTTTAAAATGGACACAGCGATAAAAAAAAACAGATTTAAAGTGTGCAGGAACAGTCTGAATCGTGGTTTGAACTAACCTAGGTTTTTTGCCAGGACCGAATATTAAAAAGAAGAATAACCGGGACAGCCCGGTAAAACCGGGACAGGTGGCAACACTAATACACACACACACACATATATATATATATATATATATATATATAGTCTGTCAGGAACTCCTCGGCCACTTTTTCTCCCCAGTCCGCCCCTGCACCACACTGCATCATGTTACACCATATTACACCACATTGCACCATATTGCACCATATTACACCACATTGCATCATGGTACACCATATTACATGTTATACCATATTACACCACACTGCATCATGTTACACCATGTTACGCCACATCATACCAGACCTCTGGCAGCATCACTGGCTCCCTGTCATTTCTCAGATAAAATACTAACTTCTTATTTTAGCCTTCACAGCTGTACATGGTTTGGCTCACGTCTATCTTTATGATCTTGTTCTCCCTCATCATTTTTCTCACACACTTAAACCTTCAAACACAGAACTTCTCACTGTCCCCCAAACTAGACACTCATCCATGGGCGGAAGATCTTTTAGTGCTGCTCTAACCCTGACCCAGATCCTTTAGTGCTGCTCTAACCCTGACCCAGATCCTTTAGTGCTGCTCTAACCCTGACCCAGATCCTTTAGTGCTGCTCTAACCCTGATCCAGATCCTTTAATGCTGCTCTAACCCTGACCCAGATCCTTTAGTACTGCTCTAACTCTGACCCAGATCCTTTAGTGCTGCTCTAACCCTGACCCAGATCCTTTAGTGCTGCTCTAACCCTGACCCAGATCCTTTAATGCTGCTCTAACCCTGACCCAGATCCTTTAGTGCTGCTCTAACCCTGACCCAGATCTTTTAATGCTGCTCTAACCCTGACCCAGATCCTTTAGTACTGCTCTAACTCTGACCCAGATCCTTTAGTGCTGCTCTAACTCTGACCCAGATCCTTTAGTGCTGCTCTAACCCTGACCCAGATCTTTTAATGCTGCTCTAACCCTGACCCAGATCCTTTAGTACTGCTCTAACTCTGACCCAGATCCTTTAGTGCTGCTCTAACCCTGACCCAGATCTTTTAATTCTGCTCTAACCCTGACCCAGATCCTGACCCTGACCCCTACACTCTGCGTCAGAACATTTTATTATTTTTAGTAAATTACTTCTGTCTCATCTTGCTATCACCTTAATTTTTTATACTGTAAAACATCCTTTGGTTTGTGAAAGGCACTACATAAATTGAAAATTACTTTTCTTGTTGTTGTCATTATTGTTATTGTTGTTACCCAGGTTGTTATTATAAGCTGCTACAACCCGCTGTGTTGTTTTCATGCTGGCTTTATGATTATTATTATTATTATTCACTCACCTATTACATTTTTTTGCTTCTTTCTTTTTTGTTTCTTTCTCTCTTTCTGCTTATTTTTCCTCCCCCCATCCTGTCAAAATACAGACATGAAGCAGCATGTCCTCTGTCTCAGTGTGTCAGTGTGAAAGAGCTGTAGTCTGGCTGTGAATGCTGCTGTTTACAGATAATTCGAGCACGACTACAAGTTATGCTATCAGTTCAAGCCCAGCTGTGCAGTCATGAACATCAGACACATTATCATTTTATTTTATTTTATTCTTTTACAGTTACTTGAACATTAGATGGCTGGTTAAAGGTGGTTATCGGTTAGATGTGTTCAGGATTGGTTTGGTGGTTGAAGATGTTCATTGGTTTGTTATGTTTATTGATTGGAGATGTGTGTTGGTTGAAGAATTTCAATAGTTTTAGATGTTGGTTGGTTGAGACTGGACCAGTCTGTGGAGGCTTGTCTGGGTGTCTCAGGTGGCCCTGCTGGTCCTGCTTCTTCACAGGACTTTCAATCAATCAATCAATCAATCAAATTT